>NC_083739.1:1801438-1991438 GCF_033458585.1 Syngnathus typhle
CTATCTCTACATTGACTACTTTATAAATGCGACTTGTTTTGTATTTTACGGATCATTAGGTGCACCGTATTCATTAGTAGGTGCAGTATCAATTAACGGGTACCGTATTTTCCGCCCTATAAGGCGCACCTAAAAACCTAAATTTTTCTCAAAGACCAACAGTGCGCCTTATAGCCCGGTGCGACTTATATATGGACCAAATTCCTAAATTTAAACTGGCCCAAAGCATTGTGTCATGAAATCAATCATAAGTGGCCCGCTGAAGACTATGAATCATGACTCAAAAAGACGATGGATCATTATTTTACGATTATAAAGTAATTTGTTTCCGTCTGAAGTTGAAATAAAAAAGAAAATGGAGAATGATTTGATTTGAATTAAAAATCTGACATGATGCATTAATGGTGCGCCTTATAGTCCGGTGCGCCTTATACAAGGATAAAGTTTTAAAATGGGCCATTCATTGAAGGTGCGCCTTATAGTCCGGTGCGCCTTATAGGCCGGAAAATACGGTACAAACACAAAAGATATTAATAGATTTAGCAATATTATGCTAGGTTGGCACCAGTTAAAACCATCAGCTAGTGCTATGTTTTTGTTATTAGTAGTCAATCCGGTGACCAGTGGTGGTCTTAATACTTTGGCTAATGCTAAAGCTAGCTCAGTAACACTTCAACACTCAACATTGGACACCGTTCAAAAGTTTGGGCTCACTTCGAAATGTCCTTATTTTTCAAATAAAATGGCTGGGTATTTTTTTTCAATGAGGATGACTAATTAGGAATACTCGACATTATTAATGCGGTAAATGACCATTTTAGCTGGTTTTGAATTTCTAATATCTACATTAGTGTATCCCTCCAGTGTTCACAAAACTGTTGTAATTATTTAGATTTTGATCTAAATTAGCCTTGAATAAAGACTAAGCAGTCACATGAATTAACGGAAAAAATGGACAGCCGGACTCGGACTCGTGGTCAAGAGGCCGGACTCGGACTCGGACTCGGTGCAAAAATCCGACCGAGTCCACAGCCCTGGTTGTAATGATCCATTGTGTTCGCTAATTGTGTTTGGAATGCTAAAGGTTGATTTGAAAACCCTTGAAAATCCTTGAAAACCCTTGCGCAATTATGTTAGTTTTCATGGAATACACTAAATGGTCTGGGTGACCCCAAACTTTTGAACGGTAGACATATCTTAACAGCTGACGGAAAGAAAAGAAATTGTAGCAACATAAAGATTCATGCTGGGGGATTTGTTTTTGCATGGTGGTGCAATAATTCGGGCTGACAGTATCAATTTAAAAAAAACAAATATTTTGTGAGACAGACTTTTGGTGGGAGAACAGCTGGAGCGTTTAAGAAGCTTGCTTAAAGATGTCTGTCTGTCTGCTTCTTCCCGGCCAACATGTGGATGTGAGGACAAGCCAAGTCTAGAGTTTCCATTTCCTAATTAGCCCCGACTGCTATCACAAAGAAAACTCCAGGAGCTCAAATGGCAGTTTTTCCACTACTTAGAAATCAATTTTGCTATTGTCTCCCTGCCATCGGCCATTTGAGAGCGTCAATATTTCACTTATATTTAGAAGCACTTTTTTTTTTTTGGGTCTCACTTCATGCACCTGCGGGCGATTTAAACTCCGAAAAAATGGCCGGAGAAACCGGAGCGCAGAGCAAAACAAACGGGTTGATTTTTCCATTTGATAAGCACAGAATGGGAACTTGCCCCTTTTGTTTGAGTATTTACAGTCCGGCACAATGTTCAATTGCCCCTCTCAGCTTTTTCCAACATATGGGAAGGTCACGTTTCCACCTTGTGCATGTCGCGTCAAATCCAAGATGGCGGTTTATTAACTCATTCAGTGCCATTGACGGTTATAGACGTCAAAGATTCCAAGATGGCAGTTTATTAACTCATTCAGTGCCATTGACGGTTATAGACGTCAAAGATTCCAAGATGGCAGTTTATTAACTCATTCAGTGCCATTGACGGTTATAGACGTCAAAGATATCTTTTGACGAACATGATGAACATGTTGATTTATCTTCTTGGCATAACATGAAATTATGTGAAAATGTGAAAAAAATGATTTTGTTCAACGTTCAAGTTCAAAGTCAGCTTTATTGTCAATCCCTTCATATGTCAGACACACAAAGAAACCGAAATTCCGTTTCCTCCATCCCACGGTGACGAGACACAGTACAAGATAAACATACAAGTAGACGACACAAAATAAAAACAAGACGCCACAAACAATAACTAATAAATAAATAAAATGAGTGATGAATAAATAAACAAATAACCCAATAAATTGTGTTTGGTTGATCTCCTGTTCAATAGCTCAAATAAACTTCAACATAAAAAAATAAACATGAACTGGGTTGACAGTGAATGAGTTAATACAACTAGTTTTATGGGATGTAATTATATTTTGATTGAATGCAAAAGAAATAGTTCGTGTCAGCCCTAAAGTGTCAGTTTGAAGCAGGAGAGCTTTAGTCACCTCCAAAAAATTAAATAAATTAAAAAAAAAAAGGCCACGTTATGCTTCGACATGTTATCGATTATGCAAGTCCTGCAAAGATTAATGGGGAGGAGCCCAAAAGTGAGACTGCCTGTACTGTTTTATCAAGTTCCGATGATTCTGTTTGGGATTTGGTCACCATGGATACAATTGTCAGCGGGGCTAATTGACACGTCTTTATTCTTTGTGGTTGTCGCAAAGGCGCAGGTCACATAACTATGATGTCACAAAGATTCTTCTTTACTGCTGGGTTTTGCCTTAGATGACTATTTCGTGTATTATTTTGAACCGTTTTAGGTTTGAATTGTTAAATATCTTTCATATATGTCTATTTGACTTTTAAAACATCTCACTTGAGCAAATGTTCAAGTGACTTGACAGGTAAGCGTGTTCGTTAACGCCTTTGTTGGAACTTTCACTGACCTTCATCAGAACCGTGTTGAAAGTTTCCAAGCAAATTTGACAACTGTGCTCCAGATTCGACGGTGCACCAACGGTGAGAGCCATGGATGGGGCACGTTCCGAGCTCCTCTCGGTGTGAGGAACCCGAGGATGGAGTGTTCCAACTTTCCCGTGACCGTGGAGTGCCAGATCTCCTCTCCCACCTGCAGCTACATGATGGAGGAACTTTTAGGGGCCGGTTCGTTTGGCGAGGTGGTCCAGTGCAGGAAGATGTCATCGGGCGAGACGGTGGCTTTGAAGGTGATCAAGGACAGTAGCAAGATGGAGGACGCCAAGGATGAGGTGCGTGTCACACGGTTAGCCCAACTTGACTGCGTGTGACTTTTGAAATTTGCATTCCAGGAGCGGGTTCTGATCGAGCTGAAGGAACACGGCTCGGACCGGTTCAACATCGTCTGCTGGAATGACTCCTTCACCTTCCAGGGGCAGTTTTGCTTGGAGTTTGAGAAGCTCGACATGAGTTTGCATCAACTGCTCAAATGGCGCCTCCCGTTGTCGCTGATGGAGATCCGGCCCGTTCTGCAGCAGGTTTGACACTTACAGATAGAACAAATTCTGTTCCGATGCAGGCAGTGATGTCGCTAATCTTTGAAGAAGCAATATAAAAGCCTTTCGCAACATCCAAAACAAAGTGTGACGTCGTTGAAACTATTCATGGGGTACGTTCTACCAACGGGCAAAGGAGGCGGGGTTTGGCCACGGTCTTCTTGACATAGCCCCACTGAGATGTTAGATGTTGCTTCCAGTGATGGTGTTGCAGTCCACAGATGCAACAAGTAGATCTTACCCGGCAGTCGTCTTCACCTCCAACCAAATGGCCGAATGCACCAGGCTACTTCCTGTTTGGTTACTTAGCAACCAGCGACACATGGCCGCGGTGAACGCTGGTCAAAACAAATGCAGTGTGGAAGTCGTAGAACACAAATCAGTCCACTTTTGTAGATTCGATCGATTTGGACCCACACCAAATTTGATGTGTGCTTCCTCAAGCCTTCACTCACAGCAAGAAGTTCTGGCCTTGTTCCTGCCACAGTCAGTGTTAGCTTCACTGAAGACTAAATTGATCAGGCATGACGTTTGAGCCAGTTTGACCTCCCATCCACTATGTGGCAGCATTGAGCATGACCTTTTGGAGAACCGATTTTGTATGGCTTCCGTGTGATCTAATATCATCTGATGTTCTAGTTGACAACGGCGCTGCAGTTCCTGAAGAGTGTGGGCATCGTCCATTGCGATCTGAAGCCAGACAACATCATGGTGGTGGACCACTTGGAATTGCCGCTGAAGGTGAAGGTGATCGACTTTGGTTTGGCTCTGCACGCCTCGGAGTTGTCGCGCGGAATGACGGTGCAGAGCATGTGGTACCGGTGAGTCCTTTTGGATCCGTCAGTTCTGCTTCAACGCACTAAAGTGTGACATCTCCTTTTCCAAGATGCCCCGAGGTGCTGCTAGGACACGAGTGCACGGAAGCCATCGACGTTTGGTCTCTGGGCTGCGTCGCCGTGGAGCTTCTGCTCGGTCGAGCTCTGTTTGCCGGCTCGGATGAGTACAGCATGGTAAGCGGCACGCGGCTTCACGAAGAGCTTCGGATCGCCAATATAACCCCCGACGTCACTTCCGCAGCTGTCGCAGATCAGCACCACGCTCGGAAAACTACCGGCCAGCCTCCTCGACGCCGGAATATTCACCTCCTGCTTCTTCCGCAAGAAAGCCATGAAATGGAGGTTGAAGGTAGCTCCTATGATGTTCTTGCTCAACTTTGGTGCTCCGGTTTTGATACCAGTGTTTCCCGGCTTTAGAACCGAGCGGAAATGGTCACAACTTACAACGGGACTCAACCTTTGAACAAGCTGTCAGATCTGCTGGAGGTTGGTTCATCCCCACCGTGGGTTTTTCACGGCTTCAGGGTAACGTTCTTCCTTCTTAGGTTCATTTTGTGCGACCTATCAACTGCAGCGACGAGGACTGGCGCGCCATGCAGTGCGACCTGGAGAGCTTCGTGAACGTTGTCGCCACAATGCTTCAGATGGACCCGAGCAAAAGGTCCAGGCCGTGCCAGATTCTGGAGCACCCGTTTGTGACCATGAGCCACTTTGAGGGAAAATTCCCAAACAGCGCTTAGTAAGAGCAACCGTGTTCCTCGTGGTTCTGCGCGACAATGTCCGACTCGCCGCTTTGCTTCTCCTCCAGCGTCAAACTCTGGCGCGACTGCATGGAGGTGGGTCGAACGTGTCAGAACAAAGACCTTTGGAGCACGTCGAGCTTCACCTGCGGGGATCACGCTACCGGGCCCAGGATGTCGGACCGGTCGGTCATCACCATCAGCAGCCTCACTTCCTTGCCGAAAAGCAACGTCGGTGTCGGGAAAAGAAAACGAGATGAGGATGATGACGAGACCGTCAGCTAGTAGGTGGTCACGTTGGCAAAAAGTCATCTTTTGGACTTGAGATAAAAACATTTGGATGCTTACAGTGAGTCATCTGCAAGTAAGAGAAGCAGCAGGGAGGCAGAAGTCTTCTACATGTCCTCAATTGACAGCTCCAGGAAGGGCGGGGGGGAAATGAAACACCCGGAGCATAAACGTAAGCTTGTTTTGGGCTGACGACATAGCGGGAAACTTTTTGGATAAGCAATCAAACTTTTTCTCTTTCTCAGGATTTCTCCACTTGGAACGCGGCGATGCCACAATTGAGTGGAAGAACAACAAGGCGTCGACGCAGGCTGCAAAAGAACCCGAGGGGACAATCTGTGAATTGTAATTATTATTAATTGGGATTTTTTTATTTTAATTTTTCCCCCATCAAGTTTTCTGTGAAGTGTATTTTATGTTTTTTTTTTGGATATTTTTTTTAATTTAATATTTCCCCCCATCATGTTTGTTAAGTTTGGTATATTTCACGTATTTATAGTTTTTTTTTAATTGTGATTTTTTATTCATTTAATATTTATCCCCCATCACCCTTGCTGTGAAGTTGTGTATTTTATAATGGTTGAACTCTCACTTTCCATTTTAAATTTTTTTTTTTTTTATCAGATCCTAGAAAGATGTGCTTAGATTGAGACTCGTGTTTCCAGTATCAATTTTATTTATTTCTTTTTTTTTTTAATCTCAATTCTAGTGTTCATTTGGTCTTGTACAGGAATTTCAAATGTTTATATTTTTCTATCGAGCTACGCTTTCAAATTGTTTGGAATGCTTAAAAAAAATGTATAGCTGTTAAAATAGATCTATTATCCAATATAAAGAGGTGTATTTTTTAATGAACCTTTTATGTCATCCTGGAAGCTTGTGGAGGGATGTGAAGGCAAACAGAAGGGAGACAAAAAAAAAAAAAGGATCATTGGATCATTTGAATTACGCTTGGGAATTGCTTACTCAATAAAATTACAGTATATCACACACAGTCTCTTAGTGGTTAATAGATAAACTACAAGTAAATTAAAAATGACGGGGGTGGGGTGGTGGGGGGTGGGGGAGTTTCACCAAACACAAGTTTGGGTTCTGGTAATTTGAGAATTTGTTCCATTACTGTGATAGGCAGAGAAGGTCATACCTGGGCAGAGAACGAAGCAAACACGAGCAGGTCAGGTCAGGCGTAGGCAAATCTCAAAGGCGGAAGTCGAGCAACAGGTAAACAGGCTCGATCGGCAACGTGGCTCACTTTGAGGGGAGGGGGGAGGGGGGAGGGGGGGGGGGCAGGAAAGAAGCGCTGTCCAGGGTGCTGCTCATGCTAATTACAATTGACGTGATGACGTTCATCCACACATTTACAAGGACGAACATTCATTAATGTAATGAGACAAAACGGTCATTATTTGTAAAACTGCATGTTTTCTCATTAAAATTAACATTAAAGTATTTTTTTTCAGGGTGAAGTGAATAGCACTCATTTAACTTAACATTATTTGAGATGTTTTTTTACAAGCACAGAATAAACATCCACAGTATTTTGACTTTTTTAAAAATTCCTTAGAAATTTAAGAACTGGTTAAATTTGACCAGAAAATAGTATTTGGGTTATTTGTGTAAGACTGTCAGTGTGAAGTTGATTTTTGCGCGTATGGAAAGTAGCAACACATCAGCTGCAAGTCTTTCCAGCGCTGCGGAGTCATTTATTTGCAGCAGGTGTCCTCCATCAAGCCAAAAGCGCCGACTAGACGGCACGGCGCCCCCAAATTGGAGACCAAAACAAAGAACGACACGCATGCATATACAGACATGTAACAGACTTGTATTGCTTTAATGTGTGTTTTTTTTTTTTTTTTAAATCCTCCTTTAGGTAAGCCGTAATGATAAAAATGAAGATGATAAGCGCAAACACAATCCGAGTGTCTTTTTTTCACATGAATACAGCTGAAATGACTTTATGGACGCTTTCTAGGACTTTTATAAAAATGCTTTGTTGGATAGGAGCCAACTGCACGGCTCTGCTTCCTTATAACACAATGGAACAAGATGTCTGTCTGGGGGAAAAAAAAAAAATAATAAAAATAAATGAGTGGCATCCGGGAGGTCTGATGATGAAGCCTTGGAAGAGCATTTTGCTTCTCTGCTGCTCTGTCAAGTTAAGTGCTTCATGTACGCAGCAGGCTTCTTTTTTTTTTTTTCTTTTCCCCTCGGGCATATGTTTAAAAGAAGACGTCAAAAAATGTCTCAGTGCATAAACGCTCCCTGTGTAATATTTTGCATGTAAAATGGAAGCAAGACAAAAAAAAAAAGCAGCTCGTGTGACTCTTTGGCAAAAATCATAACTGTCATGGGCACACAGTTTTTGTATTGCATTTGAGCTTGGCCTCTTTTCCCTTGCACATCTTTTTTTTTTTTTTTTTAAATCTGTAATGTTCTATCAACTACAATCTGCTCTAAATTGTTTTCCCATCAGCAAACTCGTTCGGTCCATGCAAGTCCGCTACACGGCTTTTTTTTTTTTTTTGCCAAGATGACAAACGAGACGAGCCGAAACAAATACAAAGAAATGTACACCATATATTCAAACATGTCAAAATCCGCAGACTTTGAAATCATTAGCCAAAATAAGTAGATTTTTTTTTTTCCTGAACCCATTTCTTTATCTAGACTGTACAATATATGCATAATGAGTACTCATGAGGGACCAAAGCAACAAAAATAAATACTTTTCGCTAAGTCACCTTTCAAAGTAGTTCATCTATGTACATATGTAAGCTATCCTCTCGTCGTAGATGCTCGCGCTTGTGCAACTGCGCACAGTGTGAATACTCCCGTTGTGTTTTCTTCTCCGCTAAAAATATCCAAACGTGTTTTTGTGACAGCACAGTGGGGAACGAAAGGGAGACAAGTCCATCGGGCCAACGATTAAAAATAAAAATAGAGCGTATCACCATCGTTTGACTACTTCAAAAATGGGTTGTCTATATTTCGTTGAGGGCATGAGCAAAAAAATTCTACTTCATGCGGTTTTTCGACGAGTCCATGTCTACGAGGTCTTTGAATTTTTTCGCCGCCTCGAAGGAGAAAGAGCATGCAGGAGGAACAGTGCATAGGTCCGGGTTCGGCGTCCTGGAGGGGCTTTCCGGAATCATTCCGTGACGAGCGTCCTACCCTGTGGACAATCTGTCAAAGTCACCAGTCAAGCGTCTTGCACGAAAAAGGGGGGGGAGGGGGGAGTGGTCGGTGAAAATGCACGGAACTTGATGTGTGTGCCGTTTTTCTTTTTTTTGGAGGGGGGTGGGGGGGGTTCTGGTCTGCAATGTGAAGTTTAGATCAGTCGCCGTTCACCGAAGAGCCCTTTCAAACACACAGCAGAACCAGAAAAGTTTACGCTAAGAGCTCCACAAGGACGCGTGGAAGGTAGAAGAACCGAGCTTAAAGGTCAAGCTAACATGCATAAGGTCTTCAGACAATATTTTGCCAAAAGCCATCAAGGCCAACATTTTTTTTTTTCTTTTCCTGAAGACAATGTCAAGAAGAAACGACTTCTTTTCTTTTTTTTTTGTGTGTCCATCGGTACATCTTTTAAAGACGGAAAGAATAAGAATGGCTTCATCGCTACGTCATTCTCGCGCTTGTATTGCGTCTACCTTTGGTAAATCAATCGAGAAAAAAAAAACGTGAAAACACCCTGAAACATCCGAGCCTCGCGTATCTTCACACCCAACTTCCCTGGTTTCATTCGCTCTCGTGTCCGCGTTTCAGTCAAGCGGCCCCCGCGTTTGTCACATTTGCACGCTCACGTTGCCACATCCTCGCACAAGTTCATAAAACTTTTCGCAAAAAAAATTAAAAAAAGACGCTTCCAACACACCAAACCAGAAAGGCAGAAAGTACAGATGTATAAATTAATGAAATGAAAAAAAGAAGAGGAGATCGTCGAATCCCAGAGACAAAAAGACACCAAAATGATGGATTTTCAAAATGGCCGCCATCCGGGCGTGCGTTTCACCGCCTCATCATTTTGGAGACAAAGCTGACGATAGCCGAGGCCGGCTGATCGGGGTCCAGCTCGGCAAACAGGTGGCTGACATTGTCTGTTGTGCTTCCTTGTTTCCTCGCCACAAAGCCAAAAAGCCTGAGAGAAAACACACGTCCGCGTTTTGGCTTGTGCACAAAATGGACACCAGTCACGAGAATGCTGAGAATACTTACTTTAGTGAGCAGCCACTCTCTTGGCCCCACCTGTGCAAATAAATGACTGAATTACTCTCCCAGGCCAAATTCTTTTGCAACATTTTCCGTTTAAAAAAAAAAATTGTGACTGTATGTAATTGGGAAATAGCGAGTTAGCAAATTAGCCTCGCTTGATTACAATTGATTATGGCTCACGCTGTAGCTACTGGCTAACACTCTAATATCTAAAAATGTAATTTAATTTTTTTAGATTTGTTTTCATCATTACATATATGATTTAAGATGATTTTTGATGATTATCATTATATATATATATATATATATATATATATATATATATATATATATATATATATATACACTACCGTTCAAAAGTTTGGGGTCACAAAATTGTTTGGGTGACCCCAAACTTTTGAATGGTAGTGTAAATATTATTATCATAAAATATTATGAATTAAATATTATAAATTATATCTTATATTTGTATAAGATTATATATAATCTATGAATATTAGTATACATATATATTATAAGATTTTTTACACAGATTATATATATAATCTATAAATAATTATCTGAATAAATATATACACTACCGTTCAAAAGTTTGGGGTCACCCAAACAATTTTGTGACCCCAAACTTTTGAACGGTAGTGTATATATTTATTTAGATTATTTATTTTACTTCATTAATCTCGTAACTATTTGTTGTCAAACAAGTAGCGTCATTTTTCCCGTGGGGATAAATAAGATTTTCCGAATTGCAATCGACAAATGGAGACATTGTACTATTGTGACGGCACGTAAATTTGATTGACGTTGCTATGAAATCATACCTTCTGTCCTGCGGGTCGACGTCACAGTAGGTTATGGTGCTTAGTGGATAATGCCGTCTGAAGAAAATCCTGCAGAAAGGTAAAGACGTTGGCTTTTCTGTTTTTGCAAATGTTTCCAGACTTCCTGCACTTACTTCCTGTGACTGTCTGTGAGCATGATCCCCTGCGAGGACACTTTACAGTGGACGACGGTAGCGGCGGGCAGAGGATTGGTCGCCAGCGTCTGACTGATGGCCTTGGCGATGGCTTGAGGGCCGGTCAAAGACTCCATGTCCACAGAGTTGATGTAGAGCACGTTGGACGCTGGAAGGCAAAAAAGCGCAGCTCACCGTCAGCTATCTGATGCAAGCCAACAGGGGCTAGCACCAAAAATGGAAGCGGTCATTACCGTGAGCCTCCTCCGGAACCTTCTGAACTGTAAAGTAGAGGTGAAACTGTGAGGCAAAGTGGATGACCATATCGATGGAGCTCCACCTTGCCTCATTCTGCTCATACCCGAAAGGAGGCGGTTACCTGTTCCTTGTTTCAAAAGCTCCACGACTGGGTCGGTAGGTGTGGCCAGCTCCAGCGCTTCTTCGTTTGGGTCTGGACAAGGCGAGCACATTTGAAGCATGGCATGCAGCTGGGGAAAGATTCTGCAATTTTACCTTTAGTGGGGATCATGAGCTTGCAGGGTAGCGCCAAAGGGGTCATGGAGTGTTGGTAAACCAGCGCAGAGAGACAACCTGGGGTGGAAGCGCGTGTGAGTCGGGTCCGTGGCGAGACGCTGAAGTCGCTAAGGCTGCACTCACCAAAGTAAGGCTCATTGGGACAACCCTTCAGGCGGACACCTTTGGGACTTGTCTCAATCAGGAAATGTCTCACCAGCTCGGTGGTCAGATCAGCAGCTAGATGTACAAGACAGCATGTGATATGTATTTTATTTATTTATTTATTTATTTATTTATTTATTTATTTATTTATTTATTTATTTATTTATTTATTCATTCATTCATTTATTCATTTATTCATTTATTCATTTATTCATTTATTCATTTATTCATTTATTCATTTATTTATTTATTTGAAATGATTTAATTCATAATGAATTCATGCATTCATTTTATTTAAATTAATTATTATTTGTTCATTTATCGGTGTTTATTTATTGATTGAATTGTTCAGATAATACCTTTTTTGCTTTGCTGTACCGTCGGTGGTGGGCAGGCCACCTTCAAGGCAAGACCGTAAGCCCCACGGAAGGAGTGGCTGTCCCTGATGACGAAGGCGCCGGGCTCCCGGTCCTTCAGCACGTTAATGGCTGAAAGGAAAAAAACCAGAGTCAAGTCCGCGACACGGCACTGACAGGAGAGAACTCCCGGTGTCACCTTGCTCTCTGGAGATGTCGGGCTTGTACCAGAACTTGGATGTGTCTTGGACAAACTTAACGTTCATCTTGATGTCCGGATAGCCATCTGTTGAGTGAAATTATGAACGTTGTCAGGGACAACCACTCACAGCTCGTATTGTTGTGTCTCACCATAGATGGACTTGGACGTGTCTGGGTAAGTCCCGGTCAAGTTGGACCCAGCCTCGGCCGCTAGGTTCTTGCCGTCCGTCCTGTCTGCGTCCCCGCTGCTTGCGTGCCTCTTCGCTGGCAGCTGGGGGGAGACGGGGAAGGCGGGCGTGGACGGAGGCTGAGCTTGACGAGACGTGGCCCCCAACTCATCTGGGGTACCGTGGCCCCCCGCCGCCGTTCGCCGGCCGGTCAGGGGGCTGGCGGGCGGCGCGCTCGTTTTGGGGTTTCGCCCGATTAACGGACTGGATGGGATGCTGCCGCCGGCTGGAGGGGTGCGTCTGACCGTTGCAGGACTGGCTTGGCCGAGGCGTCTTTGGAGGGCGGGGCTCGGGGGGGTGTTGGTGGCCACTGTGCGGTGGAGGGTGTTGGGGCTGCCGGGGACGGTGTGGACGCCCATGATGTTGACCTGGGAGCCATCAGGGGAGGCGTGCGTGTGCGGGTAAAATGCTGCTGTGCTGTGGTCCGGTGAGCCATATCTCCTTTTGATGGAGAAAAACAACGAGAAGATTGGATGGCGACATAGATGAATGCAAATACATCAACATAAAAAAATAAACACCACAAGTCATCCCCATCCATCCCTCAGCCTATTGATGATTTATATTGATTAAATACCGTAATTTTCAGACTATAAGTCGCGTTTTTTTTCCATAGTTTGGGTGGGGGGGGGCGACTTATACTCAGGAGCAACTTATATACATATATATGTTTTTTTTCACTTTTTTGGGCATTTTATGGCTGGTGCGACTTATAGTCCGAAAATTACGGTATATGAATTGAAGAATGAATGTGTATTTGTGGCCACATTTGAATAATAAGACTTTATGATGTTCTTGTATCTGTTTTCAAATCAGAGGCTTGGACATATAGCGATGAACTTTGTCAGCGTTTGAGTTTGAAGTCGTACGTTGATACGCACCCGTCGGGGCTGTGGACAGGACTTCCGGAGGTGAGCGGAGCGCTGAATTGTTGTGCTCTAAATTCCACAAAACCACGATTCTCTGAAAAATACATTAAGTCTTGTCAAATAAAAAGAATGCGATTGGATAATAGTCTTGCATAAGACACAAATCACATTCTAAGGAGAAAAACTGGGGGAAAATAAAAAAACAACTTTACCTTGTTCTCTATGACTGGAAGCAGAGTCTGATCAGGGGAAAGGAACACAAGGAACCATTTTGAAAACGGAAGTCAATGCACAAAAGCAAGGAATAATAAAAAAAAAAACATTAACTGAGGAGAAGCAGTAACTATTTTAAACACCAGAGGGCAGCAGAGATGCGGAATTGCAAAACGCTGTGAAACTTTGACCAAAAGCCAAACTTTGCCTTACCTGCTGCACATTTTTGATTTATTCCTGTTGCTGCTAGCGAACGAGCTGCAGAGAGACACAAAGAGCAAAGTTACAGGTGATTTTGACCAAAAGGTATTTTCTGTCCCTTTTACATAATCACAAATGTATGCAAATCCTGTGAAGGTAAACAAAAGTGTTCAGCATCTCCAAAGCTCATCGCCGAGTAGGACTGAGAAGATGACTGCGATGGTGCAAGTACGTGTCTCCATCTTGCTCCTCCGGGCGTGGTGCACCACTCTGGGAAAATACGTCTACGTGAACGAGAGCATGACGTGGAACGACGCTCAGAGTTACTGCCGTGAGTTTCACACAGATCTGGCTCCGGTTGTGGACCGCGAGGAAATCTGGAAACTGCGTGAAATCAGCGGCGAGGTGGTTAGTTTCTGGACCGGACTTGTGAGGAATGATGGAGACGAATGGATGTGGTCAGAGAGAGTGACTTGGCCAGCGTGGCATCACACACAGAGATGCTATTGATCCAGAAACAGCTGGAGAAGAATCTCTCGACTGAGCATGTCTGGCTGGGTCTGCGTTTCTTCCCAGGGGGCTGGCGCTGGGTGGACAAGGAGAACTTGACATACGAGGCCTGGAATGAGCACGGCAGACCTTCGTGTCCAGAAGTGTGGCAGCTTCAAGGTGACGGGATGGAGGCCAAGCCCCAGTGGAATTTTGGGAACCAATAACACGCTAGTTGGGGTTAGCTTGGGGGAAAGTGATTTGGGGGAAGAATCCGTGTGGGAGGCTCACGACTGTGAGCAGAAGCTTTATTTTGTTTGTTAACAAAAATTGCCGACTAAGTAGCTCGAGGCTAATTATACGTTATTGTACGTTTGACCTGTTTGACTGTTGTTGTGTGTTTAGGTTTGAAATATGTCAAATTGGCTTTTAATAAAAGTCTTGCTGTCTTTGCTCCTTGTCTTTTTCTCTGAATTATTTTTTTTTGCAATAAGGGAGAAAAAAAGAAAGAAAGCTAGCTCGCTAGACAGACAGACAGCTAGACAGACAGACATATGTATATATATATATATATATATATATATATATATATATATATATATATATATAGAGAGAGAGAGAGTGAGAGAGAGAGAGAGAGAGAGAGAGAGAGAGACAGAGACAGAGACATAGAGACAGAGAGAGAGAGAACGAGAGCTAGGTAGGTAGGTAGGTAGGTAGGTAGGTAGGTAGGTAGGTAGGTAGGTAGGTAGGTAGGTAGGTAGGTAGGCAGGTAGGTAGGTAGGTAGGCGGGTGGGTTGGGTAGGTAGGTGGGTGGGTTGGGTGGTTAGGTAGGTAGGTGGGTGGGTTGGGTTGGGTAGGTGGGTGGGTTGGGTAGGTGGGTGGGTAGGTAGGTAGGTAGGTAGGTAGGTAGGTAGGTAGGTAGGTAGGTAGGTAGGTAGGTAGGTAGGTAGGTAGGTAGGTAGGTAGGTAGGTAGGTAGGTAGGTAGGTAGGTAGGTAGGTAGGTAGGTAGATAGATAGATAGATAGATAGATAGATAGATAGATAGATAGATAGATAGATAGATAGATAGATAGATAGATAGATAGATAGATAGATAGATAGATAGATAGATAGATAGATAGATAGATACTTTATTGATCCCCGAGGGGAAACGTCTGAAGGTAATTCTCACCATAGCCTCCCAAAGCAGGAGCGTTGCCGACAAGCCGATCAATATCGTTGTCCTCAAATGCTTCCCGGTAGCTGTGCACGGTTCCCTGACAGAAAAGAGTCAAGCAAATAAAATTTGAAAAAAAAAAATACACACTGAATAATCATGAATGATTTTTGTCTGCTGAGCTTTGATATTGATCAATGTACCTCTCTGGGTCTTTCTCCTGCATTGTGGGGCAGAGTGTTGCCGAAATCTGTTGCTGGCCTGTTGTCATGCCCACTATGGTACTGACCCTCACTGGTGGTCCGACGCCGACCCGTACCTTGGCTCACTTCCGGGGTCATTCCCCTGGAGCGCACCCCTGAAACCCCCCGCACACAATATTAAATGACGTGGGCAACCAGAACCGCTGATCATAAAAACAATTTGGAACCAATGTTCATCAAATGAGGTGTGAGGGAAAAACAAAAATGGAAGCAAATAAAAGTGAGTGGCGGTGGACAAACCAGAGAAGGAATAGGAGCGATGGCGGTCAGATTGTTGCGGTGTTATGCTTTCACTGATGCCTTGGATACGAGCGTTGTACTCTGATGCCGGGGGGGGGCGGGAAGTCGGGGTGGTGGATAGTGGACAGGAAGGAAGGAAGGTAGAGGAGGAACAAGGTGAGAAGACGTGCAGAGGAAGGAGCAATGGTGGGAAAGGGTTGTCCGACCAGCGTGCCATTCAACAGAAAAAAAGCAACTGACTGAAAAGGAAATGTTCAACTGAAATGAGCAAAACAAGATTTAAAAGGTGTATGTTCAACTTAAATCCACCAGGAGGCAGCGTTGAGCTTCCAATCAGATTACCTTAACATGAACTCATGAAAACTGGGACCTCCAAAACCGCTCCGCTATTATTACCTCACACTCACAGGCTTGATTTTCATTTTAGCCGCGGCGCTAATTATACGCGTACGTCTCATTCCTCCGGTGTAACCGGATCTGCTATAATCTGCTCCACCACGTGCTGCTCGTAGTCCCGCACGGGGAGCTCGAGCTGGAACTTTACAGATTAAACTCTGACTCCGGTGAGACTCCTCGTCGGATGTATCAGTGACGCGATTACGTTACAGTTTGGCCTTACCGGCAATGCGGTGAGCTACCAGGCCCTCCAGGTTCAACGCCGCCTCCTCGGCATCCTGCTCTCGAGCCAGAGAGGAAGAGGAGGTGTCCTTAGGTTGAGGGGTGAGAGCGGGAAGCGGGGAGGACGACTCGCTGCAGCCCGGATAGGGAGACGACCCCTGCAGGTCCGGAGAGTGACACGCCGTCGTGTACGCGTTGACGGGTTTGAACGGCGGGTGGACGTTGGGATCCGAGGGGAACTGGTGCTGTGCTGGACGTGTGTGCGCGTAGGGCTCGGGCGTGTGTGTCGGGGTGTTGTTCTGATTTTGCAAAGCGGGGCTGGGCCTTTGAGGGGAGTGTACCGGAGACTCCAAAAGGGGGCTCTGGTTAGCAAAAGTTCTCCCGGTGGCGCGTAGCGGCTGATGGAAAGTATTGTTGAATGAGCCCGAGGAGCTGTAGCCGTGGATGGCCGAGTCGGCTTGGTACGATGGCCTGGTGAGTGTCTGGGAGAAGGGCACGGGGGATGAAGTGAGGGTGTGTTCCCCAGGGGGGGCGCTGTTTGACTTGGACATGTGCGAGTTAATGGGGTCCAGGTCGAGCATGAGCATGTTGAGCGCTTCGATGGATTGCTCGATGTCCCGTTGAGACGCCGAGGAGGGGAAATGCGGCAAGCTGTGCGTGGACTGGAGGGGCGGGCCGAAAGGATCATCGGGGAGGCTGTACTGGTGCCAAGCGCTCAGTCCCCTTTGAACAGCGTCCCGGCTACTGGTGCTCCTCTCGGGGGCCCTGGGCATCCGTTTGGGGTTGGACTCGGGACTGCTGGTCGGCTGGTTACCGAAGGACTGCGAGCGATACATTCCGCTTTCATTCTGGAAATTGTTATAGCCCCCCGATGGCGAAGCCGAGGCACTGCGCTCTTGCATGGTAACGGCCGTTTGTATTCCGTGCACCGGCATCTCGGTCAACTTATCAGCTCGTTCAAGGTAGGGGCCGTCGGTTTGGCTTCTGACGGGGGCTTGCGACTGGTAGTAGAGGTCACCTGGGGTGGCTTGACCCTCTAAGGACGAGAGCGTGCCCAAACTGTCCACACTGTTGCCCTCTTGGCTATTAGGAAGCTCGTCATCAAGAATATCGGTCTCGCGCTCTTCTGCCGAAGGGGCGGCAATTAGTCTGGGGTGACCCCCGTTGACATGCACCTGCGCAGGGACCAGGTGGCGGACGCCGCCTCCCGGACTGGTCGAAGTGGCCAAATAAACTTGCCGCTGATGAACAGGCGCCTCGAGTCCGCTCAGAAGCTGATCGAGTTCCCGCTTCTCCTGGGGGCTGAGGGACGGGCGGCCGAGCGCCGGGTTGCCCTGGCTGGATCCCACCTGCAGGGACTGACTGTGTTCCTCGGTGCGGTCGGTCTTGACGGAGGCGGTGGAGTTTCCCGAGTCGCTGCTCACGGACAGAGTGTGGTCGACGGCGGGGAGAGAGGCGTGGCCTATTACAGGAAGAGTTTGCTCCGACGGTTGAAGGGGATGGTTTGGGTGTTGCGAAGCGTTCTCTGGGGCGCTCAAGGGGTCTCCGTGGACTGGGAGCCCGTTGATGGTGACCGCTCCTCCCTCCAGGGAGTTTTTCTTTCGGATCTGCGCATACAGGCTTCCGTCAAGTGGACCTTGACTGTGAACGACATCTGAAAGAAAGAAAAAGAGGGATCAAACCTAAAACTAGTGCACTGGCGCTCAACTTCTAAAGGAGTCAATAACCCTCCGTACAAGCACAGGGAAACTCGGGAAGGCTTTTTTTAAAAGCTTAGCCCAGCAACCAGCAATACCGACCCCACTCGCTATAAATAGACACTTTACAGCGCTAAAGGCGGGGCTAGCATTGCGTCACTGAGGAAAGCAGGGTGGACACTGACCAACAAACACAACGCCACCTCCAACTATCCTTCGGCTCGGCTGTCAAGTTTGTCAGTAGAACTTCTGGTATGGGCCAAAGAAGCCCCGCAAAGTCAATGTGGTGGTGTACACATGGAAGGAACAGCTGACCTCAAAGCGCTGTTCAAATCCAAACTCTCGCACTTAAACCTCATCCACATTCCCGAGTTGTCCCCACAAAGCGTCGGAAAGCCACGACAAGTAACCCGACAACAGCTGACCACTATGTGCGGTACGACAGATGGCGGATGGGGTTCTTTCAAAACATCAACAGGAAGCAAGACACACAACTCAAGGAATGGAACATCCCCAAAAAAATGCTCCTTACCTGCAGATGAGATTTTCCTTGGTTCTCCCAAAAACTTGGCCAAAAGGTCTTTTACTTGCACATAATTGAAGCGAGAACCTTCTCCTGTTGCTCCCCTCTCTGTGTCCTCCCATCACTAGAAATGTGTTTGACGCCAGTGAGGCGGGGCTGCACCAACATTTGATTCTTCCCAGCAGCAGGGGAGTGGCTACACTTTGGATAGAACTCCCAGATGGCGGCGGATGGAGCCCTTCCTTCAAAGCCACCTTGAATGTCCATTTCTAAACAACTTTAGGTTGGTGCAGTCCATTGTCGAATCAGAAAAACAAACAAACTCATTTCAACAAACTCAATGCGCCAAACAACCCCAGGCACAGGAAAAACTCTCTCTCTCTCTTTCTCCACTGAAGTTAATTGAAATGACGTTAATCCGTTCCAGGGCCAACATTGCACTGAATTAAGTTAATTAATTCATGATTCAAACCTGCTACGATGTAATGATAAAGATATTATTCAAAAAAAATTGTTACAATTTCACTCTATATGTGCTGCAACACCGTTTGTGTTCAAATATCTGTTGTTTAACCTTGAACACAGGATGACTTAAATCGCCACGCAAATTTGGATTGTTTTGAATACCGTTTTTTTTCATGTATAATGCGCCCCCATGTATAATACGCACCCTAAAAATGGCATGTTGATGCTGGAAAAAAAGCGCATCTGTAATGGCGGCCTCCATATCATCTCCGGATTAAAAAAAAAATATATATATATATATAAATTTTTGTACCATGTATAATGCGCACCCCAGATTTTAGGACAATAAATTAGTTAAATTTTGCGCATTATACATGGAAAAAAACGGTACACAAGATGTCCATTTTTTTTGACAGTAAAATTCATCTGCTAGAAGAAATAAAAAGCTCAAAGTCTCTTTCTTTAAGATGACTTAAATTTGCTGGAATTATCTTGGGCTTTGGATTTTTGCATGCAATCATTTCTTTTGCAATTTATAAGTGTGGTGAACATCCAAGATGTCTGCCACCTCTCTCCCCTAAATCAACTGGGATCAACTCCAGCTTCCCCGTGACCCTGAACAGAAGACGCAGTAGTAGAAAATGGATGGATGGCGGTGTCACGCGGCTTCAAGTCAAACAAAAACAATACACCGAGAAGTCCTTTTGAAACATGAACACATGCCCTGCGTCCGACTGCGACCGCAAAAAGATCGAATGGCGCTGCGAGGCACCCAACATGCAGTTATCACTCACATTAACGTCAAAGTGCCTCAAATCTCTGCGGCGCCACTCGAGCCGGATATGGCCAGCGGGATTTTCGACCCAAATGGAACACACAAAACCTTCCCTGGGCGCCATTAAATAGTGGCAGCGGAGCTCAAATTAGATCAGGTGAGTCACCCGGGCGGCGCACATGCTCGTTGGTTGGCCTTGACGTTTGTTTTAACGCCCACGCACTTGACTTCCCAAACGCTAGCTTGGGTGTCTCATCGGCACGTCACCGACTTGGCAGCTTTTAAAAAGCCTTTTTCACAAATGTGGCTAATGGTTTGTTATAAATAGAAGCAGTTGGGCGCCCATTGCTGTGTCAATAGCCCAGCTGGGAAGTGGACTACATAGAAAGTCGTGTGTGCACATGCACTTTGGTCCAGAAATATTCGGACAGTGACTTTTGGTGAATTTGCCACCATAAATAGGAAAATGAAACAAATGAAAAATATGTCAGTCGCTATTGTTTGCTTTCATAAAGTCATGGATTGATTTTTGCAGTAACTCGGAATGCTCTTCTTGGTAAATAAACATTTACCGTAATTTTCGGACAATAAGTCGCGGTTTTCGTCATAGTTTGGGTGGGGGGGGCGACTTATACTCAGGAGCGACATATACATACACTACCGTTCAAAAGTTTGGGGTCACAAAATTGTTTGTGTGACCCCAAACCTTTGAACGGTAGTGTAAATATTATTATAATAAAATATTATGAATTAAATATTATAAATTATATCTTATATTGTATACGATTATAAATAATCTATGAATATAAGTATACATATATATTATAAGATTTTTTACACAGAAGATTATATATATAATCTATAAATAATTATCCAAATAAATATATACACTACCGTTCAAAAGTTTGGGGTCACCCAAACAATTTTGTGACCCCAAACTTTTGAACGGTAGTGTATATATGTTTTTTTTCACTTTTCTGGGCATTTTATGGCTGGTGCGACTTATACTCCGGTGCGACTTATAGTCCGAAAATGACGGTAACTATAATTCAAATTTCAAATCACTGCTAGTATTCAAGTCAGGCAGCCATGAGCACTATTCAACATTTAACGGTTTCCTCTCTTCTTCTCAAGATCTCAATCGCAAGTCAACACTGCACTTTGCAAGAAAAAAAAAAAGCTTCCGTCAAAAACAAAACGGTGGCTACTGTCCCGGTTAAAGTCACCATTGTTTTTCACTAAGCCAACATATCTTAAACGGCGGCCGCAATTATACTCAATGACCGGCTCAGGCAGGAATGTGGGGGACAAGCAACGATGTCATCTCACGACTGGATGTGACATTGGGCTTTGATATCGCCGTGACGACAGCCAGTCTGCATGCCGGCCGAGTTTGACTGACAGAGCTTCAACTAATAATACGTCACAAATCTTTTTTCGATTTGAAGACGTTCGCAGCGTGACATATGACTGACAGCGTCTGGTTTTACACGAACCACGTCTGCCAGGCGTCCCATCCGTCACTCGTTCCTTAGAGGTAACGAGATGTGAGCGTCGGCGGTGTCACGTAGACCCAAACGACAGTCAGGGTGATGTCATGTGAAAGACATGGCGTCCATTTTCCGGTTCTCTCCATGCTAGGTTGACTCCAAAATAGCCATTGAGAGATGGCTTCAAGAGCAGAAGAGCATCACAGCGGGGTTCCCAGGACCGCTGCGACGGCAACCTGCTGCCGCGGCTCACCGCGCTGTCAGCGGCACGTCCGGGGCTCAAAGCATTTTGTTCTCGTGTGACAGCGCACATTTCGAATAGTTCACCGCTCTCCATTTCTGCAGACTTAGTTGGCTTCGGTATATTTAGTTTCTTTAGTCGCTCAAGTACAGGTAGATGGATATAGGCTACGTTTCGTATGTTAGAAGAAACTTGGGATACTGTTCCAAAGAATAGCAAGAGTTTGGAATGGACTGCTTTGGATGGAATGGAGACCGATATAAATCGAAACTGTTTTTCCTGGATGATTCCGGACTGATATCTGATTGCAATATCGGATCAGGACGCCTGTAAATTGTTTTGAACTGATTCCAAAATGGCACTATATTTTATTTATTTTTCTCTTGCACATCAAGTTATAATAATAATAATAATTATAAAGTCAAATAATAAATATAAATAATAATAATGATAATAATAATAATAAAGTCAAATAATAATAATAATGATAATAATGATAAAGTCAAGCTATAATAATAATAATAATAATAAAGTCAAATAATAAATAATAATAATAATTATAAAGTCAAATAATAAATATAAATAATAATAATGCTAATAATAATAATAATAAAGTCAAATAATAATAATAATAATGTTAAAGTCAAACTTAAGAATAAATAACTAAAAAATGAAAAGATGTAAATATCTCAAAAACCAGAATTTTTTTAAACCTGTGTCACATTTACGTACATGTTAAGTAAACCAGCTCTGATTCAAATTTGCTGTTGACCAGTGTTATCATCAGTGCCAAACATCATCAACAGTTAAAGTCTGACTACCGGCTTGGAAGATAATGCATGTAATGAAATCCGAGCGTTAATGTCAACAAAGACTCAACTCTCACCTGATTCCAAACGCACGAGTTTTCCTTCAATCAGTCCTCGCAAAAGCCCAAGTGACTTGTGAGGCTCTCCACATAAAACCGGTGGCGGTGTCTGCCTCGCCCCACGCCTGTGTCCCTTTCTGTCACTGTCCAGCTATTCTAGACATGTTTCACGGCTCGGCCCGGCCAAATAGGGGAGGGGTTGTAAACAAGGGAGACGGCCTTCAAGCCTTCTGAACAAATTCCACTGCTTCATCGTAACGTAACCAAAGTTGTGCTCATTCGTATTCACGTTTGCTTTCAGAGTCCAACGATTTGTTCTCCTGTTGAACAATCAGATGTTTGCATTGAAGCAACTTTCTGTTTACAAAAAGAGCACATGATAATTTGAAAGTACCGTATTTTCCGGACTATAAGGCGCACCTAAAAACCTAAAATCTTCTCAAAAGCCGACAGTGCGCCTTATAGTCCAGTGCGCCTTATATATGGACTAAATTCCTAAATTCAAACTGGCCCGAAGCATTGTGTCATGAAATCAAGCATAATCAAAAAGACTATGGATCATTATTTTGTGATGATAAAGTCATTTGTTGCATCTGAAGTTGAAATAAAAAAGATAAAATGGAGAATGATTTGATTTGGATTAAAAATCTGACATGATGCATTAATGGTGCGCCTTATAGTCCGGTGCGCCTTATATAAGGATTAAGTTTTAAAATGGGCCATTCATTGAAGGTGCGCCTTATAGTCCGGAAAATACGGTAACTGTTTTGCCTGACTCGCCGTGGCAGCGAGGTCGACAGCTGCCGATGAGGGGGGGGGGCGGGGTTATTAGCGAAGCAAATTCACGTTGACACACACGCTTGCTCAACGTGTAAATCAAATGGCGTGCGATACGCGCAGGTGAACGCTAACGTGGCGCGCTGACTATATACGAAACATGCTGCCGGGGGCTGCTGACTTCAATTGACAAGGATTCCCAAATACACCATTTTTATTCGTACTGGGCTCTTTCAAGTCCGTAGACAAGGTCGGTGTTAAACACGACGCCAGGAGGGCTAAGCGACCCCTTGATACGTGATGTTGTGCCTTTGAATCTATTCTCTACCATTGTCAGGGAATCATCATAAACTTCTCAGATAGTATCCTAGGAGTCAAACTATTTTTAGAGAGGGTAAAAACAAAGTCTTCCACTTCGCTGGACAGCCGAGAGGCTTGAATTACAGGACGAGACGTTTCCTGTCGAGTGGGAGGCAATTTGCAATTCGGGCGATTCCCGCTGACCTTCTTGAAACGCTGCAATTACCACGACGTCTCTCCGAGGACGTTCGTGAAAATAAGACGGGTCGTTGCGACATAGTAAGGTGGATGAGATGACGATCGTGATGAGCCAACGTGTTGTGGGCGTACCGTGCTGGTCATCCTCGGCTCCCTCGGAACGATGACTGAAGTTCTCATACGAGTCCCAACGGATCAGAGGATCTTGAGTGTTGTAGTCCACGCAGACGCTAGGCCCATTCTCCAGATGGCCCAGACCTGAGGAACGCATGTCGTCAAAGGCGGCTCATATATTTAGGAACGGTAATTATTGGCGGTTAGAAAAAAAAATACATGCTACCTTAGAAAAAAAATACATGCTACCTTTGATTTTCTGGGGAGCGTAGGAAAAGACAAACTCCACCTTGCCATACTCAGGAAATCTGTCATCTGTAGAAAGAAAGAAAGTACTTTCAAAGCGGGAACATCCGCCTTGTCCCCCAAATAAAAATATACCCCCATGCATACATGAACTCACAAATACAATGGACTTGTAATTACCCCTAGGTGCCACTGGGGGGGGAGCAAAATGCTTTTTTTTAATTGACTATTGAAGCTTCTGCCCTTCGGTGGACATTAGTTGCTTGATGCCACCAGATGGCGGCAAATAGTTTTAAATTAGACATGGCTTTGGTCTCAGCACAAAAAGATGAGTTTCTCAGTGCCTGATGAGTTCCCCAAATATCGTGAGTTCACCATAACACCAAAGTTCTTGGACCCTTTCTTCTTTTAATACAGTTAATAAGTCTTATGCCGTTCTATAAATAAAGATGAGTACATTTCCAAATCTATTTTGGCTGTAATTCCATTATTGACCACCAGATGATGGCGCACAACACACAACTCCAAAGTTCTTGGACCCTTTTTAGTTTTAATACAGTTAATAAGTCTTATGCTTTTATATAAATAAAGATGAGTACATTTCCAAATCTATTTTGGCTGTAATTCCATTATTGACCACCAGATGGTGGCACACAACTCCAAAGTTCTTGGACCCTTTTCAGTTTTAATAGTTAATAAGTCTTATGCTGTTCTATAAATAAAGATGAGTACATTTCCAAATCTATTTTGGCTGTAATTCCATTATTGACCACCAGATGGTGGCACACAACACACAACTCCAAAGTTCTTGGACCCTTTTTAGTTTTAATACAGTTAATAAGTCTTATGCTTTTATACAAATAAAGATGAGTACATTTCCAAATCTATTTTGGCTGTAATTCCATTATTGCCCACCAGATGGTGGCACACAACACACAACTCCAAAGTTCTTGGACCCTTTTCAGTTTTAATAGTTAATAAGTCTTATGCTGTTCTATAAATAAAGATGAGTACATTTCCAAATCTATTTTGGCTGTAATTCCATTATTGACCACCAGATGGTGGCACACAACACACAACTCCAAAGTTCTTGGACCCTTTTCAGTTTTAATACAGGTAATAAGTCTTATGCTTTTATATAAATAAAGATGAGTAAATTTCCAAATCTATTTTGGCTGTAATTCCATTATTGACCACCAGATGATGGCGCACAACACACAACTCCAAAGTTCTTGGACCCTTTTTAGTTTTAATACAGTTAATAAGTCTTATGCTTTTATATAAATAAAGATGAGTACATTTCCAAATCTATTTTGGCTGTAATTCCATTATTGACCACCAGATGGTGGCACACAACACACAACTCCAAAGTTCTTGGACCCTTTTCAGTTTTAATACAGTTAATAAGTCTTATGCTGTTCTATAAATAAAGATGAGTACATTTCCAAATCTATTTTGGCTGTAATTCCATTATTGACCACCAGATGGTGGCACACAACACACAACTCCAAAGTTCTTGGACCCTTTTCAGTTTTAATACAGTTAATAAGTCTTATGCTGTTCTATAAATAAAGATGAGTACATTTCCAAATCTATTTTGGCTGTAATTCCATTATTGACCACCAGATGGTGGCACACAACACACAACTCCAAAGTTCTTGGACCCTTTTTAGTTTTAATAAAGTTAATAAGTCTTATGCTGTTATATAAATAAAGATGAGTGCATTTCCAAATCTATTTTGGCTGTAATTCCATTATTGACCACCAGATGGTGGCACACAACACACAACTCCAAAGTTCTTGGACCCTTTTCAGTTTTAATACAGTTAATAAGTCTTATGCTGTTCTATAAATAAAGATGAGTACATTTCCAAATCTATTTTGGCTGTAATTCCATTATTGACCACCAGATGGTGGCACACAACACACAACTCCAAAGTTCTTGGACCCTTTTCAGTTTTAATACAGTTAATAAGTCTTATGCTGTTCTATAAATAAAGATGAGTACATTTCCAAATCTATTTTGGCTGTAATTCTATTATTGACCACCAGATGTCGGCGCACAACACACAACTCCGAGGCGGTGTTACCTTTGAATGTCTCATCCAATTCGCTTTTCCCGAACACCACTCCCAGATCGTGGATGGCGCAGGTGTGGAACTGCACCCTGAACATAACATCCCTGGTGGGGTTTCTGTAGCGCTTGTGGTAACACTTGAGCTGTGTGGCAGGTGAGCGGAGAAAGTGTGGCAACACAAAGATCAAACAGGAACAAGGTCAAACCAGGAGGAATGGCTCACCAGGATGTCGCCCTTTAGCAGGAGGCCCGGTTCGATGGTGATGCAGATGCTGGTGTTGCTGTCTCCCTGCACGTTGCTGCGGAACGACAACGACAGCATCTCGTAAGAACAAAGTGGTTCAAGGACGGGCCGCACCGACGAGGCGCTACTAATTGCGTACTATATTCCCGACGTGTAGACGGGCTGCATCGCTTGGTAAATCTTCAGAAATGGACGACAGCCTGGGCAGGGCGAAAAGCCAGAGGGGACATTAAGCTTCGTATGACTTCTCACCGCTCCAAATATTGCCAGGGCGCATCCTCACCCCCTTTGGACTCAAAGTTGGGAATTCCGTGCATGATGACGTGGTGCAGGAACAGGGGCTTGTTGTTGATTTTGATGTGGCCCGACAAAAGGCCGTTGAAGTATCGCACATACCTGAAGAGCAAAGACAACGCTTCTCGAATGTGAGGCAGACGTGCTAACGTGCTAACACTGCTTCCTGATGCTACTTCCCTCTAAGTTAGCGAAACAAATAATCGTATAAAATCAAAATAATCAAACGCGAGCATGTTTCTCCCCTGCTGCTCCTGTTTCCTGAGATTATTTCGACGATGGAAAGTGCAACAGTGAGTTGTTGTGTTCAGAGGACAATTGGGTTTCTGGTGAGTTAGTGCGGCCTGATTGTTAAACATCATTGTGAGGAGGCTCCCTGACATGACCTTGACCATGAGGAGGCCGAATGCCGTGCTCTGCTGATGGAGGCCAGATGGTTGAGTTAGCATGGATCTCACATAAGGTGCAAGCAAGTGAGGAAGGAAGGAAGGAAGGAAGGAAGGGAAGGAAGGGAAGAAGGAAGGAAGGAAGGAAGGAAGGAAGGAAGGAAGGAAAGAAGGAAGGAAGGAAGGAAGGAAGGAAGGAAGGAAGGAAGGAAGGAAGGAAGGAAGGAAGGAAGGAAGGAAGGAAGGAAGGAAGGAAGGAAGGAAGGAAGGAAGGAAGGAAGGAAGGAAGGGAGGATGGAAGGAAGGAAGGAAAGAAAGAAGGAAAGAAGGAAGGAAGGTAGGAAGGAAAGAAGAAAGAAAAGAAGAAAGGAAGGTAAGAAGGAAAGAAGGAAAGAAAAGAAGAAAGGAAGGTAAGAAGGAAAGAAAAGAAGAAAGAAAGAAAGAAAGAAAGAAAGAAAGAAAGAAAGAAAGAAAGAAAGAGAGAAAGAAAGAGAGAAAGAAAGAGAGAGAGAAAGGAAGGAAGGAAGGAAGGAAGAAAGAGAGAAAGAAAGAGAGAGAGAAAGAAAGAAAGGAAGGAAGGAAGAAAGAGAGAAAGAAAGAGAGAGAGAAAGAAAGAAAGGAAGGAAGGAAGGAAGGAAGGAAGGAAGGAAGGAAGGAAGGAAGGAAGGAAGGAAGGAAGGAAGGAAGGAAGGAAGGAAGGAAGGAAGGAAGGAAGGAAGGAAGGAAGGAAGGAAGGAAGGAAGGAAGGAAAGTGATGCAAAGTTGAAAAAGAAATTTGGCATGTCTTATTTTTACGTGTTGAAAGTTTCTTTAGATTTTGGATCATATTTTTGGGAGGGAGAGAAAAAAAAGAGCAAATTATTGCTCAGATTTTATAAACCTTGTCCAAGCACTTCTCCATCCACAAGTGAGGTCAGTCCAGTTTGAATGGCTCACATTCACCACCATAATAGCAGGCGGCTGAGGGCAGAGATAATGAAACGGGAAATAGCAGCTTGGCTGAGGATGAGTCAGTCCCCCGAGTTCTTTGTTGATTCTCTGCCACCTTCATCTTATCTCCCCCCCTCTGAAGTTCAGTGATTCCACAACATGCTTGATGACATCATCAACTCTGGTGGAAAACAGACGCTCTCCCGGGAGCTCTCTTGGCACGAGTGGAATCTCTTAAACAAGCACAGTGGACGCCGTGACATTTTCACACAATTATCCCAATTCGAGCGAAATTGCAAAACGTTCTTCCCGCGTACGGGAAGGAACCGCATTTGGACCGCTGGTTGGAAATTCGGGTGGTTTGGAAACACGCTGTGCATACTTTGTACTGCGCGATAAGCTAGCAGAACATTTCCAAACAGGGAGCGAGGTAACAACTGACCTTCTCTGCGAGGGCTGGCCCATGGGAAGCGCCTTGTCCTCGTAAAAACGCCTCATGGCGAAGCGGTCCAGGGCCTGGTCAGCGCTGAAAATGCAATTGTTGACATTAACGGGAATCCTTGGAAGATTTATCCTGCGGACTTTCAAAGTATCTCCAAAGTTTGAACAACATCTGGCGGCATTAAAGAACGATGACTCTCTCGAGAAGCACAACTATAAAGCAGCCGGGATGGCTTGTTTTGCTACATGAATCACGCACAAACACACACACACACACACACACACACACACACACACACAGCAAGATGTTTGTATCTACCTTGCTGAAATGTTGCTGTAGTGCATGTAGGCTGCCACCACCACCCCGGTCCGACCTCGGTTTCCCTGCAACGCCCCAAAAAGCCATACGGTGACCCACAAGTTCTCCGCGTTCATGAGATGGTGCGGTCCGCAGGAGTTTACTTTGTTGTGAAGCACCACGACGTTGTGCGGGTCGCCGTTGAGCCAGGTGTCGATGGCCTTGCACATGCTGCAGATCTTGTCCAGCGCCGGCGCGTGGTGGTCTGGCCAGCCGAACTCCAGCACCTGCACCGGACCAGCGAGCGTGAACTTTCTCAAATACCGTGTTTTCACGCCTCTTTTTTTACCTTCGGGTTTAATGTTGCGAGGTCGTTCCTCAACTCGCTCAGGTTGAGCACCTGAAAGAAGAAGACGAATGAAGCAGAAGCCACGGGCGGGCGGCTTCATTCGTGGCGTGTTCCTCACCAGGTAGTGTTCGCCGTGTTTGGAACGCAACATGGCCGCCACCTCTTTGAGGTGGGCGATGTAGCTGCGCTCCTCGGCAGTGGCGGGGAAAGAGAAGGAGATGATCCTCTCCGTGATGTAGACCAGGTCCACTTCGTAGCTCTCCTCCATGTCTTGGACCATACTCTGACTCCTGGTGAGGGCAAGTAAGTCACCGCTTGACGAATTCTGGTCAAATTTTGGTTGGATCTTACCGTGACTGCTTGCGCTTTATTTCTGCACTCTTGCAGGACCTGGCTGAGCCCTGAAGGGAAGTCAAGTGATCAATCATAAGCATGTTAGTCATCACTAGATGTCAAGTAATACAAAAAAAGTCCGGCGCCAAGAGTCAAAATGGAGATGTTCGGTGCACCAGATGTGAGACAGGCCTCATGTCGACACTGCGAAACGTGTGTGACATCACAAGAGTTTGTGGTCTTGTAGCAACATGCGGGGGGGGAGCTGTTAAAACTGCAGGATCCAACGTTGTCTTTAGCAGCCATTGCGGCTCGGCTCAAAATGAATCCACCAATTAAATTTGTTTACTGGAAGTGAAAATGTCAAAAGGTTGACGCTGCACAGCTACATGATAAAAACATTTTTTCATTTCCTTGAGAAAAACTAAAACTACGGGAAAGAAGGATGTGACAAATCCTTCAGCTCCCAAGACTTTCCAGACGCTGAGTAGCCACTTGACTGTCTGGAAACCAAAGCGCCATCATTTGAACTTGTGAAGACATTTTGAATTGTTTTTTGAGAAAGCTAGCGAATCTTAATGGCTAGCTGGTGAGCTAAAGTCAGCTCCATCGCATTTGATCCATTTCCCACCGAATTTTTGTTGTTGAATTTATCCAATTTTATTTCTTTTATTATTATTTTATTAATAATTATTTTATTTTATTTTATTTTATTATTATTTATTTATTTATTTATTTATTTATTTATTTATTTATTTATTTATTTATTTATTTATTTATTTATTTATTTATTATTTTATTTTATTATCCAATTTTGGGTGAACAAAATAAAACCATCCGGATTCAAATACAATCTAGTCTTCTTTTTTTTAAAAATAATTATTGAAATGTGGGCGTGGCCTACCTTGCAGCCCAGGTAACCTGTGCTCCACCTCCAAGTTAAGCTCAAGAAGGGAAAACATCTCTTCAAAGAGCCGCCGAGAGGCATGGCTGAGCAAGCTGCCGGCTAGTTTCTCTCCAGAATATCCGAATAAGTGCGAAAACAAAGTTGGCCGTGACGCATCGGCGTCCGGCGAGGCTGCATTCCACTCGGCGCGGGTTCCCATGATGCCAAAAGATGCTGGATGCCGACTGATGTTTTCCCCTCCTTTGCAGCTGCTCCTCCCTCCATCCATCCGTCCATCTCATGATCTCAACTCCCCCGCCACAATTTCTCCCTGTGTTGATGAGCGCTTCCTTTGCACTCCAAACATGCGCCGCTTACTGTAATTACCCTTCAGAATGAAGTTCCTGAGCTCAAAATAGTTTCGGCCTCGCGGCTAGCTAGCTAGCTAGCCTTATCTTGGTTGGTTCTGCTCCAGCTGCGAGCTGAAATGAAACTAAAAATGTTCTCAGCCTGTTGTCCAGATATTTACGACGAGTTAGTCATTGTTGCCTTCAGAGTCAGAAAGTGCTTTTAAAAATTAGTCAGCTGATATCAACACTGGACTGTGTGCTTACCGGAGTATCTACGTGCTTTAATGGCAGCTGAGGAGTTGGAGGCTGTGGAGAGAAACCAGACAGCCGAGTGAGTGGTGAGTCGCAAAATGTTTGCATACTTATCTTATGAAGAGAATTATTTAGATAGAAAGGGGGCGGGGCTCAAATCGGAATTACCGTATTTTCCAGACTATAAGGTGCACCTAAAAACCCACAATTCTCCCAAAAGCCGACAGTGCGCCTTATAGTCCGGTGCACCTTATATATAGACCAAATTCCTAAATTTAAACTGGCCCGAAGCATTGTGTCATGAAATCAATCATAAGTGGCCCGCTGAAGACTATGAATCATGAATCAAAAAGACTATGGATCATTATTTGGTGATTATAAAGTCATTTGTTGCGTCTGAAGTTGAAATAAAAAAGATAAAATGGAGAAAGATTTGATTTGGATTAGAAACCTGACATGATGCATTAATGGTGCGCCTTATAGACCGGTGCGCCTTATAGTCCGGAAAATACGGTACAAATACGTGACAAAGGAACTGTACAGACAAAACATAAACATGAAGCCAATCATCTTCATCCAGGAAAAATAGTTGAGTGGTGTGCTTAGTTGAGCTCTGTAAACAAAACTCCAGACTGTTTATAAACTGCATTGGTCATCTTAAAGGGCCCCGTCCAAAGTCAAGAAGTGACTGATTGGAATGTTCCTAATTTGTTCAGCTCTTCAAATATGAGAAAGAATTTGGAAAGCAGCATGGAATTCCGGACACGGTCCCGAGCGTGATGCAAAATGAGAGCGCAGGGGTCAAAGGCAAGGCCCGAAAGGCAGATAGGGATCAACGCGTCATTTTATGTGGCCTATGAGAATTTGAAGCTTTTTTGTGTCCTCAAAGGCCTTTTGAAAATATTTTTAAATAATTCATAGTCGAACAAACTGTCTTTTCTTGACTTTTAATTTAAAATCCTTTCATGCGTTTTCTCGGTCTCATTGGCACACTGTTGGCAAGACGAGGAAACTTTATTTATATAAGGCTTTTTACAATTTAAAGTAAAATAATTAGAAGAATGTATAAAGAAAAAAATTACAAATAATTTCTAAAAATTAAAATAAAAAGTAAAAAAATATCATATAATATGTAAGGCTAGGCGATTTTCAGAATTTAAAGTAAGAAAATTGGAAGAATTTACAAACAAAATAATTACAAATAACAAAATAATTTAAAAAATAAAGAAATATGAACAAATAAAAAATAACTGACTACAATTACGATATGGAAACCCTAACCACGACCATTAACTACGAGTTTGACATCCCTGCTTTAGAGCCTGACCTTTGACCTCGATCAGCATCTCGCAGCTTTGCCCACAATTCCAGGAAGGATCAATATATTGAAAAGGGGATTTGAGCAGGTCGAAAGGGTCAATAAAGGTTTGTCATGCGCGACGGGTGCTACTCACCAGCTCATAGTTGGTTCCCGTTTGACACGTCGCGGTGACCTGGAAGAGGAGAAACAGCATGAGAAGAACTGCGATTCTGTTTTCACTTCAGCCCCGCAAATAATAACAAGCGAGGATACGCCGATCCTCCGATTGCTTCACGACGTTACATTTTCTGATGTCTTTAAATAGGAGGAAGGCCACCAGCGCGTGTTCCCAGTATCAAGTGCTCCGAGAGCGGCTCCTCATAGTCTGTGTGAGCATCTCGCAGTCTCGCCGCATGTTTGCTGGCAGCGAGACGGACGCGGGCTATCAGCGGCCGGCAGGCTCCGCCGGGCGGGAAGGAAGCCACCATAATGAGTTTGCACAGGGAGAACAAAAGCCTGGCTGGCATTTGCAAGGCTGTCATGGAGCATATCGGGAGACGGGATCTGGAGCGCCTTTGTTGACATGCCACGCGGTGGCAATGCCGGCAAACATCATTGATGAAAGTTTTGCACTTTGCTTGGCTTCCCGCCGCCTCCACTGACATTAGCGCGGCGGCTGAATCGTTACAGTGCGGTCACTTCATTTACCGTATTTTCCGGACTATAAGGCGCACCGGACTATAAGGCGCACCTTCAATGAATGGCCCATTTTAAAACTCCGTCCTTATATAAGGCGCACCGGACTATAAGGCGCACCATGACTGCATCATGTCAGATTTAGAATCTAAATCAAATCATTCTCCATTTTATCTCTTTTTTTTTCAACTTCAGACGCAACTAATTACTTTAGAATCACAAAATAACGATCCATAGTCTTTTTGATTCATGATTCATAGTCTTCAGCGGGCCACTTATGATTGATTTCATGACACAATGCTTTGGGACAGTTTAAATTTAGGAATTTGGTTGGCTTTTGAGAAAACTTTAGGTTTTTAGGTGCGCCTTATAGTCCGGAAAATACGGTACAACTCGGGGTTACGTCAGGACGATTTTCCCACGGGCGACTGAAGAAAAAGAGCCCATGAGTGAATATCACAACTGCACAATGTTAATAAGTTACAAGATAAGAAAATTCAACTCAAATGCCCCCCCCCCTTGAAAAAAAACAATGTACATGAATTATTAACAAGAGTTGCGTAACTGACATTCACGGCATGTTTCTCGATCCAAAGGTCAAAAGGCGTCGGCGATGAGCGGAATGGGACTTGACGACCGAGCTTCACTGTTAACATTCCCAAGTGCAACTACTCCATCCTTATAAGGAGGCCGAGGTGGGAAGCAAATATAATCTTCAAGTGGTTTGCGTACATAAAAGCACAGGAATAGCTCGAAGGCTTTGCCATGTGCCAGAATTAAGTAGAAGTTTAAAAAAAAAAAAAAAAGAAGCCATGCATCCGAGTTGTTATGGTAAAAATTTTTTTTTTTTGCTCCTTCAAAGAAAAGCCAATGATGAAGAACAATTCAAATAATTCCAGGGGACGGGTCCAAATTGTTTTTTTTGTGCTTATGCAGTTCAGAGTACTGACTTTTACCCCCAAGTGGTGTTCTATCATTGGAAGAAGGTTTTTTTTTGAATGAATCTGCCAATTAATCAGTTATCACAATTTTTTTCCCCTATCAGGCAGGCCCGATTCTATTTCATGTATGGCGCATTGCCTCCACACTCACAATTCCCTCCGCAATCCTACTGAGCTCGGCGATGGCTGCTTGCCTGAAAAACTGAATTCCACGCTCACCAAGCTATGGCCAAATAAGGACCGAAGCTCAAAAAAAACAAAAAAAAAACTCTTGGGATGGATTTAAACATGCTGGCTCTCTGATTTCCTCAGAGAGGGAAGAAATCCACAGAGCGCCATAATGTGTGTTCATCATTGATTTGACATGTGGAGGTGGTGATGCTGTACATTCAGGAAGGTGACAAATCAAGGAAAGACTGAAATGAATGACCAATATGGGGACAACTAATATCTTCCCAGATGGGGCGCCTGAGGGTCATTTGTGAGCATAAACACAAGACAAGATGGCGGTCGGTTTCAAAGTCCTCTAAATTTTAGAGGTCAAACTCATTTTTGTTGCGGGCCGCATCGGCGTCATCTTCGGAAGGCCACGATGACTGTCAACCCAAATAAATCTCATATTATATACAGAAAACGCTACACAACAAATTGATGAATAACTACCGTAAATTCCGGACTATAAGCCGCGACTTTTTTCCAAAATTTTGAACCCTGCGGCTTATAGTCAGGTGCGGCTTATATAAGGATTTTTTTCGTGATTTTTGTGATGACTTGATCACTTTTATACACTGCGGTATCTTGAAAAAAACAACAACAACAAAAATACTATTTTGAAACACTACTATGGCTGCTGCTTATTCTGGCTGTGTTGCTTGTGACTATTATGAGCTTTAGTAGGAATGCACGCTAGGTGACCTCCGTCTCTAAACCCTTCGTCATAGGCAATGTTTAGAAAGACATGTTAAAGTATGTTATAAAAACTTTAAAAAGGCTTTCTGTGAACGGTCTTTCTTTGTAAAAAAAAGCGTGTGCACGTCCGGTTTATAGTCCGGTGCGGCTTATATAAGAAAAAAACTAAAATATCCCCCAATTTTAGCTGGTGCGGCTTATAGTCCGGAATTTACGGTACTTTTGAAATCAGGGTAAAAAACTGAAAATTTTGAAAAAATATGAATAGTAAAAAATAGCCTCTATTTTTTTTAAAAAGTGAAGAAAGTTTGCAATCTTAGCATCAACGCAAACTCAGTGTACAATTTGTCTTTGCGGGCCCAATTCGGCCCGCGGGCCAGAGTTTGACACCCAAAAAACACAGGCCATAAATTTTAGGTGGCAACAGCGTGGAAAAAAACCAAACAAAAAAACTTCCTGGCCAGAAATGCGCTCACTCGAATGATGTCATTGCATTATTTCCTCCTCTGCTCACAAACATTGCTATAAAATGTTCTTTTTTACAACCGTGGTTTTCAACAAGACATGAAATGTCGGCTGCCCAGACCGCAGCATGATGATCTATACGACGAGCTCTCCTCCCACCCGCCGCAGTTACGTGACGGCTTTGCGGTCCAAAAAGGAACTTCAGTGGAGATGCTTAGAAGACTGGATGAGAGGGAAAGTAGCTTTTGGACCACCATCAGGCCGCAGTGAGCGGCAAGGGGCCAATCACTCCGACTGCTACAAAATCGACATTTAATGAGCAGCTGATGAAGATCAGATGTGCAATGGCAGCTCACTTTGGACCCCAAAAAAAAAAAAAAACTTCTGTAAACAAATTTCACGCAAGAGCGGAGCCGTCTCACGACGCAGCCGCTCGATTCCAGCTTGTTTAACATTAGGGAGGACCGAGTGTGCGGGTACACGACATTTCCCTCGGGGTTGCTCTCCGACATGTCACCTTCCCCGAGGGGAACCCGCTTCTATAAGAAGAGACAAACAGCTGTTCTATTAACATCGGTCTTCACCTCATCGCGCTCGAGGGACACGCTCTTGTTACGGGCAAGGTGAGGGAAAAAGGTGGAATGTTTTCTCTGGAGCTTCAGAAGCAAATTAAGAACATTGGCAGGCTGGGCCGTACCCGAGGGCGCTACGATAAAAGTCGATTGCCGTGTTTTGTCTCGGCGACGGCAACAGAGGACACGTGACCTCCTGACCTCTCGTCTCGCCGAAGGTCAGAGACGAGAACGACGTCAACAAACGGGAAAGTGCGCAAACTTTTCAGCTTGACTTCATCTCCTGCACTTTGAAGGAAGCTGCCAACTTGCCAAGCCTCAAATGCCTCTCACATGACGTAACATGAGGAAAAAAAAAATCCCGCATACCAGGAAAAATATTTCTAGGCTTCTTACCTGTCCGCCGGAGCGCTCTCTCCTCTCTCCTTCTCTGCTTGCTTTCTAACGTTGCATTTCCACCGGCAGCCTCGCCCCCTCCCGAGAGAAGCAGAACCAAATACAGACACTTTCGACTACCTCCTCCTCCAACCCCCCCCCACCCTCACTCAAAACACCGTCGGTAATCCCGCACGCGTGCCAGAAAGCTACTGAAGTCGACTATGTTCAGCCGGCGGACGGAACCAGGATGCACTTTTGGTGCTGCTGGCTCAGACTCGTCCCTTTGCTGCCAAGTCATCTTGCAACGCTCTATATAAGGCCAAGAAAGCAGCTTGGGGCTTCTCGGTGCCCGAAGCGAGACAGTACAACTGCAGAACTCCCTCCCACTCTGTCCAATTCCCCTGTCCGCACTCCTTCTGTCTGCACTTTGCTCAAAGCGGCTGTTGAAAGAGAATAACTATCATTGCATCAACAACGTGGGGGGGAAATGCATTGGGGGGAGTAAAAGCAACCTGGATGGATGGATGGATGGAAAAAACAACAACAACACAAGTACAAGGAGTAAGACAAGAGTGATAAAACGATCATTTGGATACGTTATGCGTGGCACATGTTGGCGACGTCAAACCTTCTTGACACCCCCGTTCAAATCATGATAGGCCCCATTAAAGCGCCATAAAGTGTCTAAAAGCATTCGCGTGCACCCTTAATGATGTCAACAATGTGATGTTAAAATTAGCATAAAGAATAAAATCATTGAGACTGTTGACACCTTCACTGTTACAAGGTCAGCGGCTGGAGATAAGACCGTAGTTTCTATACAGTTGAGGATTTCAATCTTGTTCTCCTTCAAAAGATTTTTAAAAAATTGTTTTTCCAGTTTGAAGTGTGTTTTATGAACACAATTGAGCAAGCAACGTCTTAGTTGAGACTGAGGGGGGTGATGACATTTACAACATGACTTCAAACCCCCTAAGAACAGCCTCGTTGGGCTCTAATCATCGTTGTGTCCTCGGCTTGTCATCGGTTCGGTTTTCCATTGCACACTGGGATCATGCGGTGACATTAAAAAGGCCGAAGTGGGGGAACGGACGGCGACAGACGGACGGACCCCGGTGGGCCCGCTGGAGGAAATGTGCCGGCAATTAAGGGCAACGAACACATGGCTTCACATCACTCTTTTCATCTTGCACGCAGACAACAAAGTGTCACATGAAAACCACTCTGGGGGCTGAATTTAGAAGTTAGGAGGTTACTCCAGAGGTCAGACATTTTGTTTGTTGTAGCCTTGTATTTGATTACCGTATTTTCCGGACTATTAGGCGCACCTAAATACCTCAAATTTTCTCAAAAGCCGACAGTGCGCCTTATAGTCCGGTGCGCCTTATATATGGACCAAATTCCTAAATTTAAACTGGCCCGAAACATTGTTGTATTAAATCAATCATAAGTGGCCCGCTGAAGACTATGAATCATGAATCAAAAAGACTATGGATCATTATTTTGTGATTATAAAGTCATTTGTTGCGTCTGAAGTTGAAATAAAAAAGATCAAATGGAGAATGATTTGATTTGGATTAAAAATCTGACATGATGCATTAATGGTGCGCCTTATAGTCCGGTGCGCCTTATATATGGACAAAGTTTTAAAATGGGCCATTCATTGAAAGTGCGCCTTATAATCCAGTGCGCCTTATAGTGCGGAAAATACGGTATTTTCACTGGCGGAGCTTGAGGGTGGGTGCGAGGGCACTGCCCCCCTAAAAAAAAATCCTTGAATCTCCCAGTGCCATGCCAGATAATTGATTTGGCCATTTCCCACATTTTTGGGCCATGTAGGGAACATATAATTAATATTGACAATTTTTAGGGTGTTATTTATAAACTTTTTTTTTTTTGCGGAGCCCCTGAGGTATCCTCGACTCCCAGATGGCACAGTGAAATAGTTCGTAGAACAACCAGGGAAGTAAAATGTCTTACCTTCACTTCACATTTCTTATGGCAGGACAGTTGACAAGCTGCAAAGAAGAAAGACACGTGTTACTTGGACATCGGCGAAACAAAACACATGCAGACTTGCAAACACCGTGATGCTTTCTGTCACGCTCACTGCCCAGTCGCTGAGCTGGAAAACTGCACCAAGGTCAGCCTGCTGCTGCTGCTGCTGCCGTAACTAAGTGTGGGGCTGCCCCCTAGTGGCTAAACTGCAAACAGCCACCATAGCGCATGACAAGGGGATTCTTTTATTTCAGGGGTGTCCAACTTTTTAAGTTGGCATTTGCTGATATCATTATCGAGCCTCTGGAACAAATAAAGCGATTTTTAAATGATTAAAGTCTTTAAATAATATTTTAATGATGGGTTTTAGGGGTAAATGTTTTAGAGGGGCATCTATGAGTGGCACAGCTGTTTTAAAAAGACAAAAATAAGAAAATTATTTTATTTCAGGGGTGTCCAAACTTTTAAGTTGGCATTTCCTGATATCATTATACATCGAGCCTCTGGAACAAATAAAGTGTTTTTTAAATGATTAAAGTCTTTAAATAATATTTTAATGATGGCTTTTAGGGGCAAATGTTTTAGAGGTGCATCTATGAGTGGCACAGATGTTTTAAAAAGACAAAAATAAGAAAATGAATTGTGGATGAATTTGATTCCAATGATTTGAGAAGTAGTCATTGCAAACGCCGATATTGTAATGTTGAGGTTTTTGAGTCGTTTGGACGTGATTGGAAATTTGTCGAGAGGAACAAAAGAGTGCTGAAGACAAATCTCATGGCCTCCCCCCCCCGCCCCTTCCCGTTTCCCCATTTTCCCATTCTGCCTCTGTCTACCACCCCACTTTACGTCTTATCTAGGCTAATTCAGCAGCAGCTGCAGCAGCCGTGCTAATTTTAACAGCAAATCCTTCGCCAAAGCCCCAAACCGGCTTGATCTCCTACTGCTGCTGAAGCTTTTCAGCTCGGCTTTGCCTGCAGTTAGCGCAGCCATTGGCACCGCAGCCGCAAAAGAATAACCACGTATGTTTGCACCGAAAAGGAGACGGAAAAAAACAAAAAGCGCCACGTGAAGGAAACTGGATCACAGCGACGGACAAGGATTTCCTGAACATCATCGACCTCGGCTCGCTGAGGCGTGCTAATGTTTCTGGCAGGCGTGATGGCAATTTGCTGAACTAAACGGACAAAGTAGGTCGTCAGCAGCCGCAGCCTTTCCCAGTGCGGCGAGGGAAAGAAACACCTCCAATTGATTATCCGGGAAAATAAAAGCAGGATTGGTCGCTCACCTTTGCAGATGAGACCCTCCTTTGTGATGGCCTGCTTGCATATATCACAGCTCTTGGCCTTCTTGAATGGCTTCAGTTTGAAGGTGTGCGTGTGGACCCCCTCCAGTTCGTCGGGCTGAGGAGAAGCGGGAAAGAGGAAATTGGCGTCACGCAAAGCGAGGACCTCAACGTTTGTCGTTTACAATGTATCCGACACATCATTTTACGTTAAAGATGTTTGATTGAGCGTCTAGTTAAAGCTAAAAGAAGAGGAAAAAGTCTCACAGAGGCAAAATAATGTCATTATAAAGTTGGTCCTTTAAAGAAAAGCCTTGAAACTGACAAAAGTGACACAAATAAAAAAAATATGCGAAAAATTTGGAATGAATTAACATATATTTTTTAAATGAAATGAATTACCGTAATTTTCGGACTATAAGTTGCGTTTTTTTCCCATAGTTTGGGTGGGGGGGCGACTTATACTCAGGAGCGACTTATATACATATATATGGTTTTTTTTTTCACTTTTTGGGCCATTTTATGGCTGGTGCGACTTATAGTCCAAAAATTATGGTACATTTTAATGAATTTAATTAATTTCAAAAGACATATTACAAAAATATGAACAATCTGGCCTGTACAGCTCTGTTTGCAGACACACAAACGAAGCATACCAAAAACGTACCTACTCAGAAAGCTACGTTAAGTTCTCGTGCTGATTTGTGTCAATGAATTGTCAAAGAAAGTAAAAGTTCTCTGGAGTGAAATATGACGCCCAAGGTCAAAGGTCATCCAGCTGCACCAAGAAGCAAAACATACCAAAAAGTCCAAATAGAAGGAGAAACAAAACACAAAAGCGTGTGTGTGTGTTCAGGGTGTTTCCCCTCGAACAATTCCGTCATCTTTCCAATTAGAACGAAGCCGAGCAAGAACCCTCCTGTCATATTCTCATTATCCTCGCTCCCTGGACGACCTTTCGTGAGTCATAGCATCAGTGTCATTTCCTTTGTGTGTTTGTGCAGGCTGAAGAAGAAAGGCAACTTTTTACACCCGTTTACTGATTGGCTGCCACGGCAACGTGTGTCAGTAGATACACTTAAAACTTGAGTATTGTCCAGATTTGTAAATAACCCTCAAAATGATAGTACTGTTTTTTTTCATGTATAATGCGCCCCCATGTATAATACGCACCCTAAAAATGGCATGTCGATGTTGGAAAAAAGCCTGTACCCATGTATGATACGCACCCAAATTTTAACTCCTACTTAAGTCAGTAAACGTAAAATGATTTCAGAAAAAAGATCATCTTTGGGAACAACCGGATGTTATTCTGCCGGTCAGTATCATTGCGCATGCGCTAGCAAACTCGATAGCGAAGAAATGTTTCGGATTTGCGTAGGGTACATTGTGACAGCAAACGAGCAGGCGATCGAGCAAGCGTCTGATACGAGAGCATTGTGTTCGTATGGAGTGTGTTTGAAGTGAACAGCAGAGAAGAAAGCGCATCTGTAATGGCCGCCTCCGTATCATATCTGGATTAAAAAAAAAATTGGACCCATGTATAATGCGCACCCTAGATTTTAGGACAATAAATTAGTTAAATTTTGCGCATTATACATGGAAAAAAACGGTACTTGAAGAGGTCCAAGAGAGAGAATTAAGATTTATCTTGAGGGACAGAAAATGGATGAAGATGAAAGCCAAAAAAAAAAAGAGAGTGGACGGCCCAAGATCTGAAAACGCACAACAAGGCGAGGAGTTGTTCCTCTGAGGATTATGGACAGCTAGCACAGTAAATCAAGTACTGGTGCTCCTCTCCCCGAGGTGCACTTAGCTAATGAAAAGCAGCACAACAATACCTCGGCTTCACTTGGAGTGGAGACGCGCGAGACAGAGGCGGGGCGGGGCAGGGCGGGGCGACACACCCAAAGACACCAACGTGTCCTTCGGCACCCCGTGAATGCAAATTATTCTTGCCATGTATGAATGGTATGAAGGCGAGCAAACGCTCCAAGAAATGAACTATTTGGTTCGGCATCAAAGGCCACACCTAAATCCAAAATCAGCCGCATTTTCGATTGTCGTCAAGGATTGCCAGATTGACTTTGTCTTGGGTTGCTGATGTCATTTTCCTGCACTCCATTAACTCTTTAATAACAAATAAAAAAAGTTGAGATTTCCTTAGGAAAACAAAAATCGATATATTTTTTAATAAAATATGAAAAATACACAGCTTAGAGCTGCATTTTTTCTTTTATTATTTTTCTAACTATTATCACATTGCTGTTTTTTTTCCTAATGCGTAGATGAAGCAAATATAAAATATTCCATCTCCACAGAATGAATGCTAACGGCATCTGTGGCGCTAACGATCAAATAATTATTGAAATGTAAAATCCCGCAGGAATGATGACGGAGTCCAGGTAGAACTCGTCCGGCACATGGCACGACTCCATCCATCCATCTATCCAACCGAGCGAGCGTGAGGAACAGCGAGCTCCACAGCAACAAACACGGCCCGAAGCAGGAGAAGTCCCGTACGCCCCTCAGGATTAAGAAAGAAAGCAGTCACACCTGCTTTCCATTTCCACCAGCTTGAAATTCTGCCCGGAACAAAGAGTGCCTTTGTGGGCCGGGCCGGGCCGGGCGTTCAACAAGGAGGGCAAACCCTACCAGATGCGATGCGTTCACTGTTACAAAAAAAAACTTGTAATTCCCTCCGATTCCAACTCTGCACGTTTGATGATCTTCCTACAAATCAAGATGCTCCATGAAAAGAAAGCAAATATTCACCAAACGGGCTGCAGGGAGAAGAAAGGGAAAACTGCCTTGCCAGATGTTGAATTGCTCGATTCTTGCGCAATCACACATCGGCCGGCGCTGTCCGTCAAGCTTGTCCGGACTTTGCCAAATATGTTTCTCCCCTTTTTCTGCAACGATGGATCAGTGTAGGAGAACGTAGATATGAGTTGCTGATGTTTTATCAATGACAACGAATCCGGTCGATCCCAGCGGGCACGTGGCCAGATTGGCGCAGAGGAAGAAAGCTTTGGGCTGCTCGTGTTAGCATGAGAAATTGGAATGTCACATGATCGATAGCAGGTACAGAAGACGTGCTGATCAATGCGCAACAAGTGTGTTGGGCCACGTGGATGGTGAGCCGTGCAGATGTGCAATTTTAGGTCATGTGACCCGGAGCCGGACATGATTAGTGAATATGTCAAAACAGTTTTTCATGTCACTTCAAAGATGCTTTGGGGTTTCTTAAAAGGGTCGACGAGCGTTTTTTGTCGCATGGGATTTTTTTTTTTCTCAGATCTGAATCGGACTGAGCAAGCATCTTCTTTTCTGAAAACAAAACTGAATAAATGCCCCCAAATTAAAGCTGAAAGTCTGCAGCAAATTTGTGGTGGGAAGAAAGAATGCCCAAAAACACGAGAATTGTGTCCCAATATTTATGGATCTGCCAGTATCGCCTTCATTTAATACTCTCGGAGTCTGTAAAGTCTGCCACCTTCCCGCTAACATCAAAACTTTCAGAACTCTAGCCATCTGGACCATCCAAAGTAGCACAGCATCAGTGGGGAGAAGAAAAAAAAAGTCTAAATTTATTTTTGGGCTCACTGCAATTGTTTCTTGTTAGATTGCTTCAGCAGGATGGCTGAAATGAAAAACAAAAAAAAAAGTCTCCAAAGTCCAAACTAGAACGTTCCAAGCTCCACGCATAGTCACAATATATTGATCCCGCGCACTCAGCATATCTCACGGGAGCTCCGTTTAACGGGCACCAAAGAATTAACTTTGCCGCGCTCGATACGATTTAATTTAAGGAGGACCATTCAATCCACACATCAAGTTAACGCAGTGCCTCGTATTGTTTCGACCAACATTTTCTATTTTTAGAATTTGCTATGAGTTATATTGTCAAATCAGAAATGGACCAATAGACAGGCTGAATGAGCAGCACATTAGTTGCACACCAAGAAAAAAAAGAAAATAGTCGGAGGTGTGGCACGGCTGTTAAAGTCCAATCAAAGGCCGATTGATTTTCACGGCTCTGCTGGGATTTGTCAATAAGGGGACTCTGTTAGACAACTGAAGACATGACACATGTGGCATACATCGGTCTTTCCAAGCGATGCAGCAAAGATGTACCGTTTTTTTCCATGTATAATGCGGCCCCATGTATAATACGCACCCTAAAAATGGCATGTTGATGCTGGAAAAAAGCCTGTACCCATGTATAATACGCACCCAATTTTTGACTCCTACTTAAATCCGTAAACGTAAAATTATTTCAGAAAAAAGATCATCTTTGGGAACAACCGGATGTTATTCTGTCGGTCAGTATCACTGCGCATGCGCTAGCAAACTCGATAGCAAAGAAATGTTTCGGATTTGTGTCGGGTACATTGTGACAGACAGCAAACGAGCAGGTGATCGAGCAAGCGTCTGATACGAGAGCATTGTGTTTGAAGTGAACAGGGGAGAAGAAAGCGCATCTGTAATGGCGGCCTCCATATCATATCCGGATTTAAAAAAAAATTGTACCCATGTATAATGCGCACCCCAGATTTTAGGACAATAAATTAGTTAAATTTTGCGCATTATACATGGAAAAAAACGGTATTGGGGGGATAAAAATCTTGCTAGCAATGAGCACATTCATGCTACTGTAGGAGCACTGCCCGTGTCAGCGCGTCACATCCAATATTCACTCCCTGTGCACGGGCCTGATAAATGATTAATAGCGTGTATTTGGGGAGCTTTCTTCGAACCAGCCTCTCGCACGTCACCCGTGCGTGTTACACCTCGCGGCCTTTGAGGTTTTTACATTCTTCTGCCGCTGATGATGTCGCCTTTAAAAAAAAAAGTCTCACTGCACGGGAAGCTCCATTTCTCTGCAAGACTCAAAAGTAGGGCAGAAGCCTCGCTGGATGGTGACACGTCCATCATCGCTAATCCAGTCAAGGAGATGTTAGAAGTTGATCAAAAAGCGGGCGGGTCTTGGTACTCCCGCATGTTCTTGTCCAACACGGACACTCATTGCGTGTCCCGCTTGGCGACATACTCGCTTCAGTCCCACGTAGGAGGGAAAAGCAAGCAGATTAAATTATACAGGAGTGAACAGAAATAGCTTCGGTGCAGCGGCCGCCTGGACACACCGGTGAAAGACGGCGACCGCATTCGCCCCGCGCATAAGATGGACTTTTAGAATAAACACAAGGGTTACAAAAAAATGAATGTCCAGGTTGCCTTGTAAACTGAAATCCTGTAACTCCCCACGCTTTGAGAAGATTCCTCCTCCGTCAAGTAATAGAAGAAAGAAACGTCTCACCCAAAACATGCAGGAGAGGCAGACCCATGTCCGAGCTCGCCCGGCCAGAGAGAGAGACGCAGAAGGCATCCTGACCCAAGAAAAGAGGGCGTTCCAGCTTCACGAGATGAATCCGCAAAATTCCCCAATATTCCCATGAAGGCTCCAATTGCGAGGAGCATCGATGCTGGATGGCTTAAGCGCACAGGAGGTCCGTTCTTCTGGCGCTCCTCGCGTCTCGGCCACTTCTGCTGGCCGCTCCTGTCAACTCGTGCGACTTCATTCTATGAAGGGGAAAAACGGGGGTGGGGGAAGGTGGCCCAGGAGATGGTGTGTTTCTCCACTGCCTCCTCCTCCTCCTCCTCCACTCCCCTCATCACCTCAACTTGTTCCCTCCAAAATCTAAAACGGTACAAATGACTGTGGCGGACAGATGTTTCATTTACAAGCTCACATGAAACCCCGCCCCCATCCTAGCGGCGATGGAGGTACAAGCCACAAATGTGAGTTCCGCGGACCAAATTTTCTCCAGATGCAAAATGAGCAAATCTTTCAACCTTGTGCCATTCCATGCAGTGTGTGTGTGTGTGTGTGTGTGTGTGCAAACTTTGCGTGAGCGAGCCAGCGGGCGAGCCTCTTCCTCGTGAATGTCAATGAAAATCCAAGTCATGAATCAACATTGTATCAGCGGGCGCATTACATCACCGTTAGATCCATAAAGGGCTAAGAGCCGATTCATTTCCAGAAAACACCCGCTATTGATCCCTGCTGCACTTCATCACTTGCACTGGAACGGTGACGTCGGTTCACAGGTTAGCCCGACGTGGGATCTGCCTAGAGTACAAGATGGCAACTAGAAAAAAAAAAATTGACAAAGCTAATGATTAGGATGGATGGATGGATGGATGCCGATGGATGGATGGATGGATGGATGGATGGATGGATGGATGGCGGATGGATGGATGACAGATGAATGGATGGATGACAGATGAATGGATGGATGGATGACAGATGGATGGATGGATGGATGGATGGATGGATGGATGGATGGACGGATGGAGGACAGATGGATGGATGGATGGATGGATGGATGGATGGCGGATGGATGGATGACAGATGAATGGATGGATGACAGATGAATGGATGGATGGATGACAGATGGATGGATGGATGGATGGATGGAGGACAGATGGATGGATGGATGGATGGATGGCGGATGGATGGATGACAGATGAATGGATGATAGATGAATGGATGGCTGGATGGATGACAGATGAATGGATGGATGGATGACAGATGGATGGATGGATGGATGGATGGAGGACAGATGGATGGATGGATGGATGGATGGCGGATGGATGGATGACAGATGAATGGATGATAGATGAATGGATGGCTGGATGGATGACAGATGAATGGATGGATGGATGACGGATGGATGGATGGATGGATGGATGGATGAATGGAGGACAGATGGATGGATGGATGGATGGATGGATGGATGGCGGATGGATGGATGACAGATGGATGGAGGACAGATGAATGGATGGATGGTGGATGGATGACAGATGAATGGATGGATGACAGATGGAGGACAGATGAATGGATGGATGACAGATGGATGACTGGATGAATGGATGGATGGATGAATGACAGATGAATGGATGGATGGATGGCAGATGGATGGATGACAGATGAATGGATGGATGGATGGCAGATGGATGGATGACAGATGAACGGATGGATGACAGATGGATGACAGATGAATGGATGGATGAACGGACAGATGATTTGGGACTCCAGAGATTCCACTGTATTTTTCAGCAGTTAAAGATTCCATTCAGGCAAGCTCGCCAACCTCTAGTAGCCCCCCAACAAACGTTCCGATGATCACCGCGGATTGGTCAACTTCATTTTAATGCATTGAAATGCAGACGTTTTCCTCGAATTGAGATCCACTGGCTCACTACTATGGGAGAGTGAAACAGTTGTGAGGTGAGGTCAGACCACATGTCGCATGCCAAATATTAGGCACGCCCAAGATCCCATGTGGAAATATTTGAAACCATGAAACAAGAGGAGCAAAGTTGCCCTTCCTTATCGCTGGCTGAGGAATCCATTCCATGAAAGCTTTAATGGAACAATAACAACGCATCTATCATAAGGAGGTCCGGCCCACAATACTGCAAGGGGACATTAGTCATTGCGCTGGGCACCAAGTTAGGAATACAGGCGAGGACGTATTATGGAGGGGAATACACGGAAAGCAGAATTAAGGCAAATGATTCAAAGGTGACGGGAAAAAAATAATCACGAGAGAAAGAATAGAGGCGGGAGGTCTGAAGAAACCAACACGAGCAGAGGAGGGGAAAAGGAATAGAAAGAAAAGGATCCACATGTATGCGCTGCCATGGCGTCGCCATAGCGACGGAAAAACCTCTGCACATCATCGCCCCCCCCCCCCCCATCTCCTGCCATAACCCAGGCCTGGGACCGTGTGAGCTTGGTTGCCATGGAAACTGAACAGCTCCCAGCAGCCCTCGGAGGGGAAGACGCCAAGCCTTTACCTCTCCACTTTCACCTCCCAGTCAGTCACATGATGAGCTCTGGCACTGCAGCCATCAAACCAGACTAGAGGGAGGGGGGCTAAGCGTGTTACATCATTGCACCCGTTTTTATTTATTTTTTATTATTATTGCACTCCCGAAATGCACGAGAGGGTTTAGGTTTGATGCAATCCAACACCTCCATGCCAATTCGAACCAACGCAGGAGCCGCTCAGCGAGCCGGTGAAGTGTTCATGCAAAACGTTGACACACACAAACACACACGCACACAGGCGCGCGGGGATTGAGCGCGGGAGTAGAGATAAGGAGCTGCGGCAATTGAGTGTGGCGGGTGAGGGGGGGCGGGGTGGGGGGATTTTGGGGAAGGTTGGATTTTGGTGCTGGTAGGAGGGTGTTGGGGCTCCATGTGATGGGCGGCTGCAGCGCTTGCATGTTCGGGATCCCTCCAAATTCCATTTTCTTGCATATCATTGAAGTTGGAAAGCTTTTAGAGGACTGAAGATGGTGTCTTCTCACAAGAGGAGACGTTCTTCACCGTTTTCTTTAGCTCCCGGCCATTTTATGGACGCTTTCCCGCGAGACGGGTTAACCAAGACACATGATCGCAGAACTTGTGTGGCAAAACATGGCAAAGGGCTGAAAGTCCGACCCCCCCCTCCCCCTGTCAATGCAGATGAGAAAAGCCTGATGGAAAGGTGACCCTGTTCATCCAGAACATCCCCTTGTCCAGATGATGGCGCCGAATACAGAGCCTGAGTGGTTAACCCCGAATGTGAGTCCAGCTATATATGGAGCGGCTGCCTGGAGACCATGTTCAGATGTAACACTGACCTTGAATCAGCACTTAGAAGAAGCACCCAAAAGCGTTCACACCATCCACATGGTTTGCTACGCATGCAACGCTTGCTCGGGTTTGGGTCATTCCCGATGTTCTCTCTTTCCGACTCCCTCAAAATTGGAGTCCCCTCAAATCCCGTTTCAACCTCGGCGGAGTCTTACCTTGTCTCGCTTGGAGCCCCGCAGTGGGAAGAAGCAGGCGAAGAGGAACTTGCCCCAGCTGATGACGGCAGCTAGGCACCAGTTGAGGCGGGCCATGCCTGCGTTTCTTTCCTCTTGTCGGCGAGCCCCTTATTTCCTGCTCGCCCCCCGGGTAGGATCCTGCAACGCCCCCCCCACACAGAGCCGAAAAAGAACAACGTCAAAACGAACAACGGAAAAAGCGCCGATACTCTCCACGTCCAACTATCTTCTACGCTTTCCCCATTTTGGCAAATTCCAACCACCTGTCTGGTTGCGGGTCTGCAAATTCCAATTTGTGATGATGCGACTAAGGGGGTGCAAAGCTAGAATTACCCCCCCCCACCCCCCAAATTGGACCTCTATGGTTTCGCCATCCAACTGTCTCGCGTTTCCGAGCTGGTCTAGATCAGTTTAAGTGTCATGAGCATCGGCGGCTGCCAATAGTCCGCCGCTAATCGACGGCACTGTTGCACACATACAAAGAACACACACGCACAGCACTCGCCTCAGGCAAAAAAAAAATAACAGAAAAAAAAAAAGGCTGTCCTGGCACATACATCCACAGGCTGAAGAGCCCCCCTCTCATGGCACGCACGGCTCCCCTCTAGGCTCAGGATTCCCGGTGCTTTGCGCTCTCACGCTTACACACACGCCGCCGCTGCTGCCGCTGCTCTCTCTCTCTCTTTTCTCAAACACACACACATGCAGTGATGCTGCAGCACTTACTCAGCCAGTAAGGGGAGGGGGCGGAGGGGAGCAAGAAAAAAAAAAAGTGTGTATGTATTGGGAACTGAAGGATTGGTAGAAAGGGGGGAAGCAGAAGAGAAGATGGGAGTAAACACACGTGTGTGTGTGTGTGTGTGTGCAAGATGACGTGCGCAAAGGCGAATAGTGACAGAACGCAAGGAAAGAGTGAGAAGGGGGGGGGGGGGGAGTCAAGATGGGAGACATCAGGAAGGGAGAGGAATGACAAAACAAAGATGCAGAGAGTGCTCGGAGAGCGCCGATGAAAACACACGTGCACCAGTATGCGCAATTGTGCACGCCAAAAAAAAAAAGCCGGCCCGAGATGATTTCGGCGTGTGAGCAGAACTGAATGGAAAGAAGGAGCGTGAAGAGAGAGATATGGAATCGTTCCCTCTCTCCGACACACTTTAAGTCACACACTGCAGGTGGTGCACAGGCTCGTTCGCTGGTGCTGCAGTCTCTCTACGCTTCAGTAGGAGCGAGCAGATTTTCACTGCAGAACGCGCTTGTCTTCTTTGCTCCCCCCCCCCCTTTTCCCAGCCCGAGCCCAGCGCACCACCGCCGGCGCCGCCGCCGCCACCGCCACACCGACGCAATCACAACACATCAAAGCGGTGAGCGCAAGTGCAGGGAGGACCACGTCCAGCCTGCGGGGAGTAGCCAAATGCGTAGGAGGCTGGGCCAAAATGGTGGCCCATATGGAAACAATATGTGGCAAGATGCTTTTGGGATCGACAGGAATCTATATTCCAATTTTCAACACACGTATGAGTCTTAAGAACCCTCATTAAAAGGCGTCGTTCTTCATCTTACCAAGATAAGCAGATCTCCACATTGAGAAGTGGATGAATGTCAATGTGTTTGAGGCTTCTACTGGATGTTTAGAGCGAAGAAAAAAAAAAAAAAATCATCAAGGTATTCTCACTTGGCAATGCGCTGATCATCCTCATTAAGCATAAGCAACTTGCATAATCACTGCTGACTTCGATTGACCGGCCTGTCACGCTGCCCGGCCATGAGCGTGGGAAGCCTGCAAAAAAATAAATAAAAAATAGATATATATAAGGTGAGGGCTGCCAAAACAAAAGAATTTGTCTTTATTATGATTCAAATAAAGACTGAATTAAATTTGTCTTGGACTTTTCTTAATAAATACATTCTTAAATTAAAAAATAAATAAAAATGTAAGAAATTTATTAAAAAAAAACACATAAAAAAAATAAATAAATAAAAAAAAGGCTCTCACAGCTGTGAGTGACAGGCAGAGCATTTTCTCCCCGCCCACACGGCACTCTTGTTCCTGCACCAGCACGCCATTCGCATTCAGGGCATGCAGGCACACAGTGTGTACTGTATGGAGCAGACACCAGATTAGGTCCCATCACACACCTCATCATTCCCTAATGTGCTGACTCATCCGTCTTCCACTTCTCTCCCGCCCGCTCATCCTCTCGTTGCCTCCTTTTTAAATTTCATCCCCAACCTTTTGTCTTCTGTTGATGCCCTTCTCTCCCTCTGCTTCTCCCCCCCCTCCTCGGCCGCGAGAAATTCTGCAGCAGCAACCATGACACCCTTTTTATGTCCAAAGCGTCACACGTCTGACCCGAGTGAAAGCAGCAGAGGGACAGAGGTGACCCCGATCAATGTGCTTTGATGCGCTAACTCCATCAAATGGGATGATTAGAAGCGAGTGATCCACATGCGTTTCATTTAAGGTCAGCGTGAAGGACCGGGGCGTCCCGTGGCTGCTCTCTGAAGCTCCAGGTGACGCCGTTGTCTTTAGCGGGGCCAAATTATGTGAAGGGACGGAGATGCACTTAAAGCCGAGGACCATGAGTAGTGACACATCCAGGGCCGGCTGCCAAGGTAAAGTCACTTATCCAGCCGGGCCTCCCCGACTCGCCCACTTCGGTGACATCCTATCGTTTAGTGGACACCCAAGGGACATTATGGGAAATACCACACGTAACCCCCTCCCTTTTTTTTTTCATCTGTTAATGGAATCTTAATGTGACACTAAGAAAAAAACTTTATTATTAAAATTAATTCAAGTTCTAGTAATTAAATTACGTCATGTTTTTCTGAGATTTTAAAATAAAAATATGCCATCCTAATCTTTAAAGAAATTCTGATAGGTTATGGAAAATTAACAATAACTATACATGACTTAAAGTACCGTAATTTTCGGACAATAAGTCGCACCGGAGTATAAGTCGCACCAGCCATAAAATGCCCAAAAAAGTGAAAAAAAAAAAACATATATGTGTATATAAGTCGCTCCTGAGTATAAGTAGCCCCCCCACCCAAACTTTTGAAAAAACGCGACTTATAGTCCGAAAATTACGGTACTCCCAGTGACAGGAAATGACACGCATTCCGATGACCGTATTTTTACCCAAGTGATCAATTTATATCGTGAGCAGATTGCCATGCTCCCAAAAGCCCCCCGTGATCATAATCCCTTCTATGTCCTTTTGTCACCTTCGCCGTGGCGTCTCGCTTCAACGAGCCAGACAAAGATGGCTGATCTGGGCGCATCCGCCGAAAGCTGCGAGCTAATCAGCGATGCGCATGCCCTCTGATAAGCCTCAACCGACAACAGCGACGTGATGCGCCTCAACAGTTATCGCCGTTATCAGCCGCGGCGCTCGGCCAAATTAAAATCGACCCTCAACTTAACTCGGGCGCCACCTTTCGCCGCGGCACAGCGATGGCGACTTAGCAGTAAATAAAGGCCATGTGAAGCAATGACTGTCAAGGTCGATTTCAATGTCAAACCATCATTTGGGAAGTCCTTCAAGGCAGCAAATATGTTTGAGCCTGGAAAGAACCCGAGCCCAAAGGTCCTTTGGCGCTACGTCCGATCCAGACTGCTAGCTTGCGTCCCGCTGCTGACTTGGCTGTCCTCCAGTAGAGTTTGTGGCACGCTTTTAGCTCCGCTAATGTTGCTACCTATGTAGGTTAAAGACCCCCTCGTGGTCGACAAACACACCGGCGCCGGGGGGGAACGTTTCAAGGTTAAAGCGGATCAGGCGCTCGCAAACAATTGAGGGGAGAGAAACAACAGAGGAGTGCGTTTCGGCTCGGATTGCATCGGAGAGCGATATCTCTATTTGTGAATTAATCACCTCATTCTGTCTGCTGTACTCGGAAATCTGCAGAGCCCTCATTCCCTAAATGGGCCAAGGAATCCGTGGAAGGAACCCACCCCCTTCTAATTATACGCATTTATCACCAATCACAGCTTTGAACTCGGATGCCAAGTTGACGCTGCGCTACGAGGCAAAAGTGACAATGAGTCTGGCGGTCTCGTAAGTCCCAGAAGCTCAGTCGGGACTGGTTTCTGGGACCGGGCCAATCTACTGCCAAGATGGGAGAAGAGAAGGAAAGGGCGCAGCTGACGGTAAGGCAGTTTGGGAAATTAGCCGAAGAAATCAAAAATGCTCAGGTGATGGAAGGTCGTGTTTACTGTTCATTGCGGGACGAAATGTCAACTGTAATGCTTCACTTAAGCCAATTCAACTATTATTATAGTGTATTGCTAATAAAAAAAATGGAGGCAGAAAGCATGCCCTTGAGGGAATGATGGGAAATGAAGCATTCCAAAGGCCGAGCGTATCCGACGGGACAGAACTTGAGGCGTCTATAAGCATAACTGGCAGGGAACGAGAAACACACATTTTGTGAAGAACAATTGACAGTGCGGCTGAGCCAGGGGCGGCGCTAGGATTATTTTACCGTTTTTTCCGTGTATAATGCGCCCCCATGTATAATACGCAGCCTAAAAATGGCATGTTGAAGCTGGAAAAAAGCCTGTACCCATGTATAATACGCACCCAATTTTTTAAATTTTTTATTTTATTTATCTATTTTTTTTAAATCCCAATGATCGTCACACACGCAGGGAGGCAATGGGTCCCATTTTTATAGTCTTTGATATGGTCTTAACTAGGCTGGATGTAATTGTTTTTGTTGGCGTTGATTTCTCCGACTGCCCGTAAAGGCATCACCGCTATCAGTGCGGACATGTGAAAAAGGCGTGCGGACGTGAAAAAGGCGGCTCTGTATGGGAGAGACGTTGAAGAGGTTTTGTTGTACCATGATTTTCTTAAAAAATTAAAAAAAAATTAAAAAAAAAATTGTACCCATGTATAATGCGCACCCCAGATTTTAGGACAATAAATTAGTTAAATTTCGCGCATTATACACGGAAAAAAAACGGTAGATGAAAGGGGGGCTAGACCAGGGGTGGGCAAACTACGGCCCGCGGGCCACATCCGGCCCACGGGACCGTTTAATCCGGCCCGCCAACCCTGAACAAATTGTATTATTAAACTTTTTTTTTTTTTGTCATTTTGCCTGCAATGACTGCGTTTTCCCAGTAGATGGCGAAGCGCTCGCCTGCGCATTTACTACCGGAAGCCGTGTCAGAAAGCTCGGTGCACACTCACAAGTGCGTGTACGTACTCAGTAGTACGAACTTGGCGCACTCTCGCTCTATTCGTATCAGTCCCGAATTTAGAGCGTGGGCTTTGACGACAGCGTTCTTATAAGTCGCGCGCTGAGCTTTCAGATGCAGTTTTGCGCTAAAGCCACCCACAAACCTTCCCCTGGAATCCTTCCATTAAAATGAGTGGCCCGAAAAAAAAAGAAATGAGTGCCGAATGTTAAAAAAGAGTGGCCAATTTGGCTCGACGTACGCGACGTGACGTTCAGCCACATGAACGTCAACATCAACCCGTCACAGATCAAGGTAAACGGACCAACACCTCGGATCTCGCTTAAGAATTGCCACAACAAATTTTACTCCAGACTATGACGCACTAGCAAAAAAGGGACACCAACAACACTGTTCCCACTGAAAATGAACGGGAGGCTCGCAAGTTTATTGTAAAAAAATGCATTTTGAATATGATTTGTACACATAGCAGGGATTGAAACTAGCGACCATTCTCATTTTCAAACAATGCAGGATGCTCAAGGACATTGATGCACCACCTATTTGCGACTAATCTTAACCTGTAAAGTTCTTAAGGCTTACTTTAAGGAAGTGTTTTCCGTTTCCTCACCTCTGTTACCAGGTGTTTGCGAGTTAAAACTCTGCTCTGATTTTCAGATACCCCTCACCGTGTTGCTGTTTTGATTACTTTATTTGGATGTATGCTTTCACCGATTCTTCAAGATGAAAAATATTTGGTCAGAATGTTTGCCGTTTGATGTGATCTCATAAGATAAACATCTTTCATTAATCTGACCTGCAGGCACTGAAGTGATGGAGATTGTTATTCATAATAACAGTGTCGTATTTTATGAGAATCACTGATAGCAGTTTTTTAGTGAATTATTATTAAGAAAATGTGAATGCTGTTAATGCATTTGTTTTCAAAAAACTTGTTTGGAATATCCATGCTTTACTACCTACTAAAGGCCAAGATCTTTTATGCAATGACCTTTACAGGTCACTTATATGACTTCACACAACGCCTACGTCCATCTGCTCCTGGTCCGGCCCTCCAGTCCAAATTTAGAACCCAGTTCGGCCCGCGAGTCAAAAAGTTTGCCCACCCCTGGGCTAGACCGATAACTGAGAAAATAATTCATCAATATAGTTGAGAACATCAAATACAATTTCTGACGGGGCTATAGCCCCATCCCAGCCCCGGTATAGCGCCCACTAGTGTCGGCAACGTTTGTCGTTCAAGTTTACTTTGCAGGTACACATGGTCTCCCTGCCTTTTCTTTGCTGCCATTGCGCCGTTGCCATGGGAGACGCTTATGTAAGCCATGCCTAATCCCGTTAACTGTCACCGCGGGTGCCGAAGAGCAGGCAGGCGGTCCAAAAAAAAAAAAAAAAATCCATTCTTGGCGATTTAACCGAGGGCGAAATTGTCTCGGGGTGTGCGATAAAGTGATTTGAAACTTCGATTGTGGTGAAACCAGACCAGTTTCACGCTGATCTAATTTGCGGTATGCTAAGCTAGCCTGGGTAAGCTAGCACAACCTCAACGTTTCTCGACAAATGGCGCTTGCTACGACTTTGAAGCAGATATGCTTCCAGAGCGGAGACAGATTCCAGTTCGATAAAGGCAGAGTGGACGGCCGTGCGGTGTCCTCCCCCCATTCTCTCAACGGCCTCGCGCTCCATTAGCTTTATTACACTCTCTCGGCTGACGGCACTTATTGCGCGGGGTTTGACGTGAAGGTCAACGTGAGATGCCGTCCGGACATTTTGCGTCCCTTCCGAGACAAACAAAAGAACCGCGGTGGTAACGCAGAGCAAGACATTTTGGTTGGACTCATCATCACTGCGTGGCGAGCGCTAATCGCAGCGCACATAGCAACATTAACGTCATCATCATCACCATCAGGTTCATTGTTTTGCTGTTAACTGGCACCGGAGGAAAAGGTAAGAAATTCCTGACCCACTTTAGCTCTCTACTGTAAACAGTCGCACTCAGATATGTAAATTAGTGTTGTGATGTTGAGTGCCAAGCCAACACACATGCCTGCTGTTCTATTGCCAAAGCAACCTCCCCGCTAAGGTCAAAGGGCACACAGGCGCTCTTTCGCTAAGCGTGCTGTTGCTGTATGCCCAACATCTGGTTCTGTGAAATACTTTGCAGCGATGCCAGAGCTGCGTGGCAACATTTGGATCCTGAGCTCATTAGAAGACAAACAGAACCAGCGGCAGTCAGCAGCCATTTTTGTGCCAGCTCAGCAGGAAGAGCGGCGGGGCGGCAAAGCCAAGATGGATGCTATAATGCGAAAGCGTGGATCCGACACGCGCCGTTAAGATCATCGCTTTACTCCTGCGGATGACACCGAGGCGGATGCGTCGTACTTTTGTGTAACGCCTGACTTTGTATACTTTTTGTGTCGTGGATAGCAAAAGCTCAAACGTTCTCAAAGTAAGCTAACCGTTCCGCGTAAATGTAACGGTCGCTAATTAGCAGGCTAGCCTAAATTAGCCTACTCCATGACAACTCAACCAAACATTAAGCTCATCTTTAAAAGTATTATGGGATTTAGAAGCCTTAAAGTGCAAATGGGTTGACCCAAAACAGCTTTGACTGTCACTCAGCAACAAGCTGCTGGGATGCGGCACACACTAACGCGGGAACAGCGCCATCTGCTGGTGGGTCAGATCACTGCAGCTCTTAGAACGTTTGCTGATGGAACTCAAAAGTTTGCGCAATAAACCCCGAGATTAAGATTTGATACGTTAAAAGTGGCTAATGAGTAGGTTTATTTTAAAATACAGCACAGCCATTTTGTAAAATAATCCGATGTGATGTAGTTTCAAATTTTTAAAAATTGGTTTTGACTTCATGACGTAATCTAAAGAGTCTACAGATGCTAAATGTGAACTGGCGAGATATTTGGGAGGTCATCTGCGTGGTTTTGATGTATGACAATTCTCTCACCTTCTCTGTAAAGATTGACCTGAACAAGAGGGTAAATGGTGAGACTCCCCCGGGAGGCAGCTTGATGAGTTCGGTCAAGTCTCATGATGCTGAGAGATTAATGGAGCCACACTAGAAGTGTGAGGCCTACAAGAAAAGCACAACGCACGTACAAAATTAAGATTTCACATTACATTTAGTTTGGGAATGAAATGAACGGACGGACATGTTTGTTATTTTGCGTCAAAGACAAAAAACATACCTGATCTGCTAAACTTTTCTTTTTCCAAACAAAAGTTAATGTCTATTATTTATACGTATTATAGGGTTCGTTGGTAGCTCTTGAAGACATCTTGTGTAGAACCAAAAAAAGCATTGCAGATTCTGAATGTTCCTGCAGGTGTTTTGTTTCTGGTCAAGCTCCGTCAGAACCGGAAGTGCTTCGAGAAGTTTTAGTCATTTGCGTTCATGCAGGACTAATAAATAGAGTTGCACTTTAGATTATTCCAGAAAACTGCACATTTAAAAAAGACCACCAAAAATTACACATCAAAAAAAAAAAAGAGTATTTCCCCCAAGTTAATGCATAATGCTTATATAGATATATTTTATATTTACTTTTTGTGAAATAAATTTGTTGGCAAGACTCCCTTTTTTCCTTTGCGGAGGTGCAGTTGAAATGTCAGCAGTGCAACAGTGCCCCCCTGTGGAGGCAAACACGTCGTGCAATTTGGAAACAGGACGCATAAAAGGAAGCTTTGCTGGATGAAAGGACTCTGGTGAAAATTTTATTCCTGGGGACTTTCCAGCGAACAATTTTAGGAAATTGTAATTGTATCTTTTAGCCCCAACAAATAACAACAACAACTAGAGTACTTGATTTTATTTTAGTTGAATAAAATCTCTTCCATTTCAGCAGAAATAGCCTACATAGTAAGCAAAGCAAAATCTAATTTGGTCTCCGTGCGAGGAACAACACCACAGGGTCGCATCCAAAAGTTTGTGGAGACACTTTGAAATGTCCATCTGCAAAGTATTTTCATTTCAAACTTAAGAGTTCCAGTTTCGGATGGTAGCCCGGGTTCCAAATTAAGACAATATCGCCTTTGTGCTCTTGACAGCACCCAAGTTGTCTGCACTGAGGGACTTCCGCAAACAGGTTTTGCTCAGGTTCTTGTAGCGGTCCTCACATAGCCTTGAGATGGCCTGAAGACAACGTCGCAAGCCTGTGAGGAACACATGGAGACACGTGACAAAGTGACTCACCTCCAACTTTTGAGCCCGCTTGTTGCTGAGCGGCTCCAAGAGGAAACCGAAGTTGTTGTCATCGGCGAGCGAGCGCAAGTCAAAGTAGTATTTAGCGTAGACACTGCCCGGAACGTTGATGTTGAACTGGAGCAACTCAAGGAAGTGACGCTCCATCTCATTCCTGAAAAAAAAAAAATATTTAGAAAAGATTAAGGGCTCTATTTTTGCTCACAACACTCACATGTCCTCCACAGCGATGTCTTTGAGGATCTGGCAGTAGTCCACATTCCAAACCGCCTGGTCGTCCCAGACTTTGGAGGCCAGCAGGATGGCACCTAAAACAAGACGCTTCCAGTTGGAAGGACAGATGTCCAGCTCTGCGTAAGTTAGCAGCCGCTCCAAGTACACCTGTGAGAAGAAGATATCATCCTTATCGGTCTTTGCTCAAGTAAATAATGAGTCCAGTTGAATCAAATGTATGGACTGGTGTTCCACAAGGTACTGTACTTAGTCATGTTCTCTTTAATATGAACATAAAGATGAATATGAGCAACATCAGCAATGGATGGCAATATTGTAAATATCACTTCCTGTTTTTAAAAAAAAAAAAAAATGCTGTTAATGGCTGATCAAAACTGTATCTTGTGCATGAAAGAAAACACACAAGCAAAACTATTTACCGTATTGCCCCGAATATAAGACTGTGTTTTTTGCATTGAAATAAGATAAGAATAAAAGTGGGGGTGGTCTTACATTCGGGATCTAGACGTTATACCCATTTACAACGCTAGTTGGCGCCAGATATCTTTAAAGCGAATGCTGAACTTAACTCCCCAATAAAAATACCGGTAGCACAAACAAGAAAAATAAAAAATAGTGGTCAGAAGAAAGAAAAGAAGAAAATAAGAGAAGAGATAACAGAAAATGGAAAAAACAGAAGCCATTCATTTACAAATGTGATTGCACTTTAGTTTACATATTTAAATGTTCAGATATTAAGATGTGATAGACAGTTTTGCCATGATTTGAATGAGGCAAAATAACATGCTTTTTCTCTCGCATATATTGTTATAATCATTTGTTTCAGAAGTACTGTAATTATTTTCTGTATAAAAATTAAATTTGGTGTGCAAAAAGTCTTTTTTCAAACTTGAGTCTTGAAAAAGAGGGGGTCGTCTTATTATCAGGGTCGTCCTATATTCGGGCCAATACGGTATTTGATTACAAATACATTTGGATGAAAATGTCTATTTAACTTTTGGCATTTCATTTGATTGACTCATCTTAATTTCACGAACTCACCAGTGTCACAATGGCGCACTCGGCGGTCAGCTGGGCAGAGCTGAAGAGCGTGCGGATGAAGCGGTAGATGAGCTTGTGCTCGGGGTTCACTGCAAAGTAGTCGTCGGCAACTTTTTGCCGCTAGGGAGACAGAAAAAGTCAGTTAGAAGCCAAAACCGGAGAGAATCCAATCGTCTCACCGACAGCGGGTGTTTCTTCTCATCAAATATGTCCAGTGTGCGGCTGGAATCCCTGCAGTGGGAGAGAACCAACAATTAAAGTGATATATTTTTTTATTTTTCTCACAGCCACAAAAAAACCCAGCAACTAGTTAGTGAATTTTACAGTGTGCTAATTAGTCTACCTTATTAGCTAAAACCAACATTTGCTGTCTTGCTGACTCACTGATGATATCAATGAAAACATAAATGACACTTTATTAGGTAAATAAGAAAAGCAATCTGACCTGTTTTTGATGTGATAGTAAATAGCCAAGGCCACACTGGAACAAAAAGAGAAGGACATCAGTTTGAGATGTGCGTCACAGATGGAAGGAGATGTTTTAAAGTATTCAAATTGTATATATTTTTTTCTGGTTTGTATTTTTTGGAGTCTACCGTAAATTCCGGACTATAAGCCGCACCGGACTATAAGCCGCACCAGCTAAAATTGGGGGATATTTTAGTTTTTTTCTTATATAAACTGCACCGGACTATAAGCCGCACGTGCACGCGGTTTTTTACAAAGAAAGACCGTTCACAGAAAGCCTTTCTAAAGTTTTAATAACATACTTTAACATGTCTTTCTAAACACTGCCTGTGACGAAGGGTTTAGAGCCCTTTGACGCAGGTCACCTAGCGTGCATTCCTACTAAAGCTCATAATAGTCACAAGCAACACAGCCAGAATAAGCAGCAGCCATAGTAGTGTTTCAAAATAGTATTTTTGTTGTTGTTTTTTTCTTCAAGATACCGCAGTGTATAAAAGTGATCAAGTCATCACAAAAATCACAAAAAAAATCCTTATATAAGCCGCACCTGACTATAAGCCGCAGGGGTTCAAAATTTTGGAAAAAAGTCGCGGCTTATAGTCCGGAATTTACGGTACCTGCTGTCGCCCAACAATTAGTGACAAGGCAGCAGGGTCAAATAATTCGCTCTGCTGCTCAACTTTCGAATCTGATAGCTACGAACATCTCCCATATTTGCCATGTGTACCATTTGATGGTGTTCTTGAGGTTCGGCTGGCTGACTGTGCTGTCATCGAGGAAGATTGTAGAGCAGGAGCTGTACTTCCTCATCACAAGGCCAGGAGACACCTGAAGTAAACGGCGAGGTTTAGCGTGAGGAACCTCGTGATCACTTGTGAGTAGATCTTTTCCAAACTCACATTGTTCATGTAGTTGCTTTTCCTTTTCTCTCGCACTAAATTCAAAAACGAGAACATTTCGGTGACTTACAAGTGAATAATAATAGCGACGGAGAAAGGCTCACCATCCGTCTGAGACTTGTTCAGGAACAGGGTGGTGGCTCTCGGGTGGTCCGACGGGTTTGCCTCATGTGCCAGTTCTGAAAGTGAGTCAAGTTGATCCAAATCAATTCTGTATAGTCCAGAGGACGGTGCATTTCTCTCACCGTCAGGGAGCTCTCTGTCACTGATGTGTTGCAGGTAGGTTCCAGTGTCTTCACTCACATCCTCTGCAGTGAAAGGACATTCCTCCAGCTCCAGCTCTATCCTGTGGTTCTTCGGACTCTCTCTTGGAGAGATGCAGCAGGACACCGAGCCACCCATAGCTTATTTCTCCATGGACTTTACAATAAATTGGAGCTGCAGGGTGCACCTTGTCAGTGTGTAGTCTGTTTCTTAACTCAAGCGGTATCCACAACTAGTCTCTTTTAAGTTAGACTAGGTGTAAGTATGTAAAGCCGGCGTGCAAGGCTTTGCGGCGAAAGGTGTCTTGGCTTCAGAGAAGAAGGGTGTTGGACTGTGTTGAACAAATATGCAAACAAACCAGACATGTCTTGAACAGCTGACATGTCCGGGGCGTGTGCGTCGCACGGTTGCATTTTTAGATGGCTTGGGTGCAAAAAGTTTAATATTGTAAAATACGTCCGGTCATCTTACTTAGCAGAGATTAAAAACACAAAGTCACGGCGTTCTCTTGTAGCTGTCCGGCTAGCTTCCGCATCCCAATCCAATCCACGACGTCACTATAAATTCACTGGCTATCAAAACTCCGCCTCAATCAAAAGCCATGGTGGAGTGAAGATGCATTGAAAAACAAATAAACAACAAAAAACAACGACGCTCAATTGAGATTGATCAAAGAAATAAAGTATATATTTTTTAAGCGTTGTCCCACGTTAGCTCGCATTTCTGCACATACTTGCGGACCTATCGTTCGTCAGCGCGTATGTTACGCCATATCCGGGAAATTGCTTTTCAAAATAAAAGAGCGCTCGAGATTTGCATGAAAATATTAATAATAAAAACATATTTTCTTTGTATTGTATGACAGAAATATGTTTCAGGAGGGACTCACATAATCAATAATGGCAAACATTATAATGTAATTTAGAATGAGATTTTAAAAAAAGTCAGTATAAATCAAGCAAGTAGCGATTTCTAGATTAACGTGAGTCGACGATGGGTGTGATGTTAATAAATAAAAGTGATCATATACTTTTACAAACTTGATAGCGAAAAGGAAACAGTACGTACAGCATTGTAATTGTAGTGACAATATCCATCAATAGAGGGCAGCATTGCAAGAGTACACCTTGTTTATCTTCACCGGAAGTGGAAAATTAGCGGAAATGATTTCTTATTATAGTTGAACATTTAATGTTTCTACCAGAGTCATGGCTCTGGTTCCGTATGTAGAGAATGTGGTGCCAGCGCTTTCCAAACTCCAAAACTCATCATCGCGTTTTTATTTCGCCAGCCATGAGATCAACATAGCCCAGGATTGGAGGAAACTTGGAGTAGCAGCAGTTGTGTGGGATGCGGTCAGTGACCTTAACAGCTTAAATTGATCATGTTGCTTAAATTTATGCTCATGCATTTTTTTTTTTTTTTGCAGGCCGTTGTGTTGTGTATGTACTTGGAGCTGGGTCATGTGGATCTCAAGGGAAAAGTGTCCATTGAGCTGGGAGCCGGCACCGGACTCGTGGGCATCGTTGCAGCCCTGTTAGGTAATTACCTAACAATTAAACAATTAACAATCCCCTTTACACTTTGCACAAATGTGACTTTGTTGACTTCCCAGGTGCCAAAGTGACCGTCACTGACAGAAAGTGTGCTCTGGACTTCCTTTCTTCCAATGTCAAATCCAACCTGCCACCTGACCTCCGGGAATCTGTGGTGGTGTCTGAACTGTCTTGGGGCGAGGGGCTGGCCCGCTTCCCAGCTGGGGGCTTCGATCTAGTCTTGGGAGCAGACATTGTTTACCTGGAGGACACGTTTGTGCCGCTGATAGAGACACTTGAGCACTTATGTGCGGATTCCACCGTGGTGCTGCTGGCTTGCAGGATCCGCTACGAACGAGATAGCGATTTTTTAAATATGCTGAAGGAGCGGTTCACCGTCGAGGAGGTTCACTATGACAACGACAAGGACATTCATATATATAAAGCTCAGAAGCGTCGACCCAGGAGTGATTTATGATTACTTGAAATAAATGTATTATTTTGAAATCCAAGCTTATCAGAAACACTTTTATTAACAGCTGCCGAAATGTAACAGCTCTAACGTAATGTATCATACAAGTTGGTGCAGACATTAAGAAAATAAATGAAAAGCCAGATGAAATATAACAAAGTCTCATTATACATTATAGCTAAAAAGAAAATAGCCTTCTCGGCTGGGTGCGCTAGCAGAATGTTTGACCAACAACAGTCAACTACCATGTGCAACACACCTTATGGTCTGATCTGAATATTAAAATAACACCCCCCTCCCTAAAAAACAATCAAATTACTGCTTTAAGTTGCCCTGGTGCTTCCTGTTCGAATGTCAAATACATGGTGTGAAAAATATATATTTCAAATCCAAACTATGTACTAGCAGGTAAATGGGAAGTCAAGTCAAAGCTGGGAAAAATCTGTTTGGATTTGCAATATCATTTTTGTCACAACTTACAACTATATCTTGGATTGTTTCAGCAAGGAAAAGTGCATACTGTACACAACCTCATCTTACTAAATGAACCTTCTTAGATTTCCCTTTAAGCTTGACAAGTTCAAATACATCACAGGCCATCTGTGACCAAGTATCTATTGCATAAGTTGTAAGCAGGGCTCATTATTTTTGGTTTTTATTTTAAGAAAATAATGACATCAGAAAGGGTTCGGTTAAAAGCCACAATACAAAAAGCTTTTCATAATACGAGGATGACATATGCGCCGCTTTGTGTCAATTTACCTTTCTCCCCTTTTCTCCTTCCTTTCTCACTCCAGGTCTAAAAAAAAGGCCCTTGTTTATTGCAAACAGATTGGTGGAGCTCCAGTTTATCTTAAAAAACTGGTAAAAATAAACAAAAAATAATGACCCTGCAGTTATAAGGTTAGAGACCAAACGCCAATTAAGAAAAATAAAATAAAAATCAACCTGATCCGTAAGCGTTAATGTTTGCCGAGCAAGGCGAAGTGAGCCAAGGAGGAGAGCAGAAACAAAGATCCAACCCAGGCTGCGAATTCAGCCGCGGCGTCAAATCACTTGTCTTCAGCAGGGAGGGGGCGACTGTTGGATCACTAGGTGCCGATGACATCTTGTAGCTCCGCCTCCTGGTCAAGCCTCGGCGACGGCATCCCTTCCTTTGGCCAATTTCAGGGCGCTCCTTTTGAGGACAAATCCACTCATCACGACGTCAAGGGAACGGAACGCTAACTTAGTACTTGGCGGTTAACTTTGCCTACTGGGCCACATACATGTCTTGCAGTTTTTTTTCCAATTTTTTTTTTTTTTTTGTACAAAGCGAAACAATTAGAAAAGTTAGCGTGGCATCCGTACGCATGGCTCTCGGGCTGAGTCTCTGTACAGTCGGCGGGCGTTTGACGCCGGGCCTACTCGGATTTGTGGCAGTACAAGTCTTTGAGGGCTTTGAGTTCCTCGATGAGGGTTTTGTTCTGGTTCTCCAGCACGGCCACGCGATTCTCCAAACACTTGACGTACTCCTTCTTCTTCCTGCGACACTCGCGGGCGGCCTCCCTGGACGAGAAGACATTTCTCAATATCTGCTTTTAATCGTGGGACTGTCGTCGTGGCGGATGATCGGCAACCTACCTGTTTTTCATCAGGCGCACCTCTCGTTTACGCGTGACTTCCTCTGTTCCCGTCCCCGTGCCCAATGCGGGCGAGGTCGCCATGACAACCCCGGGGGCGATGGCGCTGGTGGGCCCTGTGCGGATCTGATAGGCCTGAACGTCTCCGGAGGCGGCTGAAGGACAGGAGGTCGATGGTAACTAAGATCAAAGCCAACGAAACTCTGCTCGCCATCTTTTCTTTACCTTGTACAACCACCTGGTTGCTAGGCAACAGAATCTGCTGGCCATCACTGGTCTGGGCGTATTGCAGGATGGTGGTTCCGGGTTGGCCCGTGGTAGCATTGGTCATGGTGAGAGCTTGCAGACCCTGAACGCCGTCGGTCCCGTTATTGGCCAACTGGATGGCCCCTCCTTGAGTGATGGCGACTGCGAGGTAAGTGAGAAACGTCAGATTTCTTTTTCTTGGCCACATGACAAGCTGCCAGTGGGCAAAGCAACATACTGTACTGGCCGCTGCTGGTTTGGTAGATGGGCGTGGGCATGGTGACGGTGGTGATGGCCGAACCCGAGTCGTCTTCTGACTTTTCTTCCTCGATGCACGGAACGGCCGGAGCGTCTGATGATAAGTCGTTTAGGATTTTCCTGACAAAGAAAAAGCAGACGGGCGTGATTATCGAGTAGGGCTGAAATCATATTACAACAATGTAAAATCACAAACTGACATTTTTCAACAGTCATCTTGTCAAGTAGACAATATATAAAAAAAATAAAAAATAAAAATAAAAAAATAACACCTACTGACCTACCAAAATGAGGCCATTTTTTTTTACACAACCCCACCAAATTGCAGCCTTTGTGACTTAAAAATTGCATTACACTCCATTGGGATGTCAATTTGAATCCAATTACCGTTTTTTTCCATGTATAATGCGCAAAATGTAACTAATTAATTGTCCTAAAATCTGGGGTGCGCATTATACATGGGTACAAAAAAAAAATATATATATTTTTTTAATCCGGATATGATACAGAGGCCGCCATTACAGATGCGCTTTCTTCTCTGCTGTTCACGTCAAACACGCTCCATACGAACACAATGCTCTCGTATCAGACGCTTGCTCGATCACCTGCTCGTTTGCTGTCACAATGTACCCTACACAAATCCGAAACATTTCTTTGCTATCGAGTTTGCTAGCGCATGCGCAGTGATACTGACCGGCAGAATAACATCCGCTTGTTCCCAAAGATGATCTTTTTTCTGAAATAATTTTACCTTCACGGACTTAAGTAGGAGTCAAAATTTGGGTGCGTATTATACATGGGTACAGGCTTTTTTCCAGCATCGACATGCCATTTTTAGGGTGCGTATTATACACGGGGGCGCATTATACATGGAAAAAAACGGTAATCTTTCAGCCCTACCACTACAACGTGATACATCCAAAAAAAAAAAAAAAATTGCAACAATGTTCTGGGAAAAGTACTACAAAACAACAAACCTGTACGAAGGTCGTCTGGACAGGATCTCTCTCCTCTTCTGAGAATCTGTGACGCTGTCGACAGACTCCTGAGAGTCTTCGCTCTCAGCAACCGTTGAAATCTTTGCAGGGGAGACAACAAATACATTGTACACATAAGCTATTTTAGTTTTTTTGGGGACATCACTTAACCGATGCACACCTGAACTGTCTGGACCTGAGGGGACTGGATGACCGAAGGCTGGGCCGCTTGGATCACCCCGTGCACTTGGACGGTTTGGCCGTTGGGCAACTGCACTAAGGCCACGGTAGTACCGCTGGACGTCGCCTGGCTCGATGCAATGGAAGCCTACAAGCAGGACAACCCGTCCGGATGTAAACTCTGCAGTGAAACGAGACATTCTCAACTATGGGTGTGATGTGGTTACCTGGGCCAGGCCACTCTCAGACTCCTGTTTCACACCCGTTTCACCACTTGATTGTGTATCGGCACAAGCTTCCATTGTCATTTAAAAATCTGCACAATGACAGAAACGTGTCGAATGAACGTCGGCATCAAATCGTGTTCATCAGCTTTACCTCGACAATATCTAAGGCAGGGGTCACCGATGTGGTGAGGACCCCGAGAATAGCCTGCAGGCCTGTTCTAAAAATGGCGTACTAGTTACGGGTCATTGTGAATTTCTAGGAATGTTGTAAATATGAACGGCTGAAAATGTAAACACTGGCAGCGATTTATAGAGGTGTAGCATTGTCTATTAGATGTTATTTAATTACTGTGGGGTTGCCTTAATTTTCAATAATAACCAATAAAAAATAGCATTATTCAAGATAAGTAGATAAGATAAGATAAGGTAGATTTTAGCATTAATTCGTCATCAAAAAGTCGCTCTCAGTTTGAAAACTCCTGCATCCCCAAAGGAGGGTGTGGCTTTCTCCACACGCGAGCACGTATTTCATTTAAACGCAGTAAAAAAAATAACATTGCAAAAAAGTTACAATCACGATGAGTGGCCATCGGAGTCTAATCGATGTCAATTGTCGTATGTCTTGGTTGTGTACAGAAATACCGCATGTAGCTTGCCGCTCGCCATCGCGCCCAACATTGCTAGGCTAGCATGCTAACAAGCTAATAGGGTTTTCAATTTTAATTCCGCTTTAAATAAGACTGTTTGCTTTACGTCGCAATCCCGCTGTGGGTCGTCAGTGCTCAGTTTAAACTGCGGTTTCGCTAATAAATTCAACATGCGTTCATGTGATTTAAAAGTGCAAAGTTGCATGCATTGAAGGTTTTGCGAGGGAAAATTCTATAACTGTGTACCACACAGTTTATATGCTTCAAGTTGATTCCAAACCATTTATTTACTCAAATGTATCAGACAAACTGCTTCTGTGACTTAGTCCAAAGGTGTCATTCATTTTCTCTCTCCCTTTTCTTTAATTTTATTCAATGCAACCCAGTCTCCATCTAAGTCTGACTTTTTTTTTTTTTTTCTTCCGAACATTGCAACGACTGACTCATTTTAGTGAGCCTCTGCAACGCCGCCGCCATGATTTCTTTGTTGGCGTTGTGCAGATACAAGCCGCAAATAAACGTTGCGGGCAGCCATCTCACTGTCTAGCAAAGATCGGATGCGTATCCTCTTACCAACACAGACTCGCTTCGTCACTCCCGGGTCTACGGAGCTCCACTTTTATTCAGACCGACACGTAAGAGACCGCGTCAGGCTACACCTCCGTCGCGTCACCGAGAACAACAACACCGAGAGGAGGACGAAGGCTACGACGACAGCGAGAGTCGGCCTGGAACGAGCGGATGTCCGGAAAGAGCCGAAAAAGGCCGAGGAGCCGAGAACTCACGACTATGGCCGAAAGTTTCTTCCTCTTTTCTTGTAAGAGGTTGGCGTACAAGGATGTGGTTGCGTTAGCGACATCTAACGGCTCCGAGACGGTACTTACTCAAAATGTATCGCTCTCAAAAGTAAAATGTAAATGCCACACAAGTTTGAAAATAAACACATAGCATGGAATTGTTTTGGACTGTACAGTAGCATTTTTAGCATTAGTGTGTTGACAGCGATTTTTTCGCATACCACTAGAATGAGCTTAAGCATAATATAATTATAATAATTATTATGTACTGTAGTACATTTATGGACGACAGAAACGGTCAAAATAACAAATACAAGCGAAAATAAAACCAAATATAAAATAAATAATACAAATAATTTGAAATATAAATACATTGATATTGTATTTATGTATATATCGATTTACGTTTTTTATTTCCATAGTTTAATTTTTTAAAATCTATTTAATTTTGTACTTATTTTTACTGTTCTTTTGTGGTAAAGATTTGCTTTTATTTGATTTTGATGTTAATATTTATTTTGGGCTGGCAACGTTTGTGCAAATAGAAATTCAAGTTATTTCCTTAAAAGTCTTAATTATAGGAGAATTGCGACAGGCGGACTTTTCTCTTTGGATATTTAACGATTTTATGATATTGACACAGAACACAAACCCGTTGGAGTTTTTGCAACGTTCTCATTTTCGTTAATCAAGCACGTTTGAGCGCTCGCTCGCTCGCGGCAATGTGTCTTACCGTCCACATGATGGCATTGGAATTCTTCCATTCTCCATCCTGGTCAGCAAGTTGCACATCATGTTTCACCCACCCGAGCCAGACTGTGGGTGCAAAAGGTGAAATTAGCTCCTATCTTCTTTTCTTTTTAATGGAAGGCCAACAGATTTCAACCATGTGGTGCTTATTATGTACTATTTACAGCTCTTGCATTGCCAATACACTTGCCTCTCCCTGGTCATCAAGCCAGGCCATAAAATGTTCTCATTATCTCTGTCATGCGGCGTGTGGGGGGGCCGCCGCAGCAGCAAAGTGGGTTCTAAGCTGCGGCAGCTGGTCAAAATCCTGCGGGGAAAATGAGACTTCAGACCAATTTATGACCATCATCTCTATGTGCGAGGTCAACGCGGCAGCTCTTCAAGCCGTACGTGCAGATGTGAAACATACCTAGCGAGTGATTGAATATCCCAGCGGTGCAAACACTTGTGACCTAAACGCCGTCCTTTGCAATAAAACGCCAAAGGCAGGATGCGGCATCGGCGAGGAGGTAAAGTTTTGTACTTTTCCATTCAAAGTGAGGCCTCGCGTGATAAATGTTTGTCCCAAAGCTGCCTTTGCATCTGATCTCGTATGCGGCTGACTTGATTAGACATTGATTTCCCTTAATCAAGACCACCGGCTACGTTGGCCGCGACGTCCCCGGTTAGCTATAGCCTTCCTTAAATTGCTAGTGCAAACACAAAGACTTTGACTAAATCAAAATGGCCATCAATTATTAACCTCTTCATCACATTTTCCATGTATCGCCCTGGTCAGTGTGATTCGATTAGATTTGCGCTTGCTGATGCTGCAAAAGAAAATCTGATTTTCAAGGCTGCAGCCAGGCTGTAAATCAGGGCCCAAACAGCTCAGCCAATCATGTCAAAGACGCCCCCAAAAATGGCGGAGGAGGAGGATGGGAGTTTAATCTGAAGCATGAAGCGACCTGACTTCAATCTATAGCCCTTTCCCCTCTCCTTAAATCCAGCTGTCAAACCTCAAGCTCACGAAAGCCCATCGACAGCCTGCCCCCTTGACAATTTGGATCCTTCCAACCTGCTTGCACTTTCACTCATTTCTGCCTCCTTATTTGTGTTTTTAAATCTTAATTGCAGTAGTGACGCTGCATCCACCATTTTGAATAACATGACTGAAACATGATGTCAGCATTTGAAACTCTCCTCAATCTTGTATCTTGGGGAATATCATGTTTGCCACTCAATCATGAGATTGAGATACATGGCAAAGTCTGGAGTGTGGCTAAAGGGGGAATTACTTGACTCATTTGAATACCACTGACCTTATGGGATTTTTTTTTTTTGTTATCACGTTGAATTATCGGGCTTGCATATGAACACCTGGCGGAGGTTGCCATGGCTACAAGGCCCCACAGACACTTAAGCGTTCACACATGCACACGCACAGAGCATATATAAAAAAGGTTCTCAAATCTGAAGACACCAGTGTGTTATTTATTTATTTACTTACTTATTTATTTATTTATTTATTCATTCATTCATTCATTCATTTATTTATTTATTTATTTATTTATTTATTTATTTATTTATTTATTTATTTATTTATTTATTTATTTATTTATTTATTTATTTATTTATTTATTTATTTATCCATTTATTTATTTATTTATCCATTTATTTATTTATTTATCCATTTATTTATTTATCCATTTTTTTATTTATCTATTTATTTATTTATCCATTTATTTGTTTGAATAGGGACAATGCGCATTAATGAAAATCACATTGTTGCCAGATCCGAACTGGTGCCGCCCGCCGGGCAGCAAAGTTCTCCTAACATGGCGCGATTGTGCTGACCTGGTCCTCTTCTTAATCCATACTGGCGGCACCGTGGTTTATTAGAACATTTCAATCAATCCGGTGAGGCGTTAACTCCTCCCACTTTTGCCTTTTTCTGTATTTCTTACGTCATGCAGGATGCTTGCTGAATTATTTGGTCATAAAATAAAATCATCTGGATCCAGATACTGTTGTTTTTTTTTAAAGTAGACTACAACAACGTCACAAAATAGCAATGAGAAGATTCAAATTTTTTTTCTTTTTTTACCTTTACCATCTGACTTGGCGGGTTCAAGTGAAACATCCCGCGTGGATTTTTTTCAACATTTTAAGTCTAGCTTGGCAGTCACGGTCTGTCATGTTCCCCCCTGTGTTATCTCCCATCCATCCCGTTTTGTCCACGGTGGCCCGAAACATCGTGTACATGTCGTAAGAGCTGTCGTCCAAACTTTTGAGAACCATAAAAGATTCTGAAGCCAACTCGGTCAATCCCGCTGTGTACAATGTGGCTTTTTCTTGTAGTGTGACCGGCGTAGCCATTGTAACGTTCCCTTCCCATCCACCCCTCACTCATCCCACGCCTCCTCAAAGGTTGCCATGGTTACCAGCATCCCGGCGCAACACAAACCTCTCTACCCTGAGGCTACAGAAGAAAGCAGGCTTGGCAGGTGTGGAGAATATGCTGACCTTTGACCGATCAAGGTCTTGGATACTTTTAAAACAACAGAGCCGCCTAGGGTCGGCCTTCCGACATCCAAGATGGAGATTTTTATTTCTTAGTCGCTATGATGTAAATTGCTGCGAATTTCTTGCAAACTAACAGACTGACACGCTTCAGTGAGTTGGAAGACTTTCTTTCGCTAATCCACGTGTTTAGGTGAGCATCGCTCGCCAGATGCTACACGCTATCGTGAGCGTGGAGGCTAATCTTCGCTGGCTGCCGCGCAATGATGTCACCGCACACTGATTTCATTAATAGTGATGAGGCGGTGGAAGTGAACACATACTAAATAAGGTAAGGTGGGGGTTGAGGCTTCTTGTAGGTCCCAAGAAAAAAAGACTTTGTAATGTAAAAAAAAAAAAAAATCTTGCAGGAGATGCGTGTTGGAATGTCGACACTTTGGAAATGACTTATTTACAGCTCGGCCCTGGCGACCTGTCCGTCCTCACGTCCGGCCCCGGCAGATTAAGATGCAGCTGCTGGCGGCTGCCATAGGAGCCGGAGATTGATGGGGAACACGGGAGCCGCAGAGGGCCCGGCAGAATTCTGAACACAGCCCGATTGTAGCCAGCAGACAGCCGCTCCTCCGCACCTCCCTTGCCACCTTTTTTTTCAACGTTTCCTTATCAGGCTGTTGCTCACGCTGGCACTTCTCTTCCTCTGTGGCATGACACTTTCTACTTTCCACTTTTTTTTGCCTCTGTGTCACTCCATCACCTCCCCGTGCCCCCTAAACAGCTTCTAAGCCCCCTTAAGTCGGCGTCAGCAGCATTAGCCAATTTGGATATTTGGGATGTTAAGACGCTACGCTTGTGTGCGGGAATACGCGCTCAATAAATAATTCCGTGGTTAAGAAGGGAGATGGATGCCTACCCGAGTGTGTTTACCCACCGCAGCTTCCAAGCTGTCTGCACAGATGCGAGAATTTAGCGGATGTGCGGGGGGGGGGGGGGGGGGGGAAATATCCCACTATGTCAACATATGCGCTCACTCTGGTTACTCCGCCATAATTCTGGAGGTATTGATGTTGCATGATGGAAGAGGAGCAGGATGAAGTGTGTGTGGATGGGCAAGAGTGCTGCACAAACTGCACTGGCAGGGCTTTTTTTTTTTTTTTTTTGTCAGAGTCCCCTGGGCAGAAGACGCATGAGTCAGCGAGCGGTAGGATTTATAGCCAATTGATTAAATTAGCATTTGTTCTGCTACGAGGGCAGCGACCTGTCAGTAAGCATAACCCGAAACAAACATACACACCGCAGGCAGCCAAGCGTCGGCGTGTTGAGCGAGCGCTGGCCGAGGAGGCCAAATGAAAGAGCGGACAATTAGCAATTATGTCAAAAAGTCAATATGATTAACATCGCTACGGCTTGGATTGAAACCCATGAGGCGATGGAGAAGCCCCGCCCCCGGTTCTTACGCACATGGGCGAGGGGTCGCGCACAGCAGCCTTGCTGACAAGCCTTTTTATGACATTCATCAAAGCCATCTGCCATTTTCCGCTCAATTAATTTGTTATGGGAAGAGGGATCAATTAAGTGTGCACTGTAATGGCTTTATATCCTTGTTTCCCTTTTATAGCCCAATATTTTCTGTGCTCCACTCTGGCGTGAAAAGGCGAAATCAATATCCCTGGCTATTTTCCTCTCCTGTGGACTAATTTGTTTTTGCCACTCTCTTCCTGGCATGATAAACAGACTGCAAAGGAAAAGGATGGCTGAACATGATCCCTGTGAAAAGATCTCATCTGGATTTCAGAAGTTGCTCACTTAATGACTTCATAACGTCAGGAGGGATTGACCTCTGGCCTGTTATCATCCCCCCCGGTCGGTGCTTTAGACAAGGCACGCTGTGATAAGCACAACGGGGCAGCCAAAAGACGACGGGCGACAGGTGAAGGCGCTCGGGCTCACGGCAGCCATTAGCAGGAGTGTCACGGGCCCGGCTCGCCTCGACCCCTGCGATGTATCAAGCGCTCCCCCCATTAAATCCGCTGATGGGCTTGATGATATGATGAAGTGGGTGTGTTTAAGTGCGTGCCTGCGCGTGACTCGGGAGCACGCTCGGGTCCTGTCGTTACTCCCGCGGCGGGCCCGGTGACATTGCCATATTGATTTTGACATCATTCGCTTGGGATGTGCTTTAGCGGCTGCCTCTTAAACCAGAGCCACCAAAGTGTCACTTTGTGTGTGGAAGCAGACCCGAAGGGCCGCTGAGGTCAAGGAAGTAATATCGTGTCAGGTTTTTCCATCCAAATAACCCACAAAAAAAGGCGGTTAAAAATTAAAGCCAATTTGAAGTCGAGAGATTCACGGTTTTCCTTCAGAATGACATTTACGAGTCATTTTGTTGATTTATTGCGTATTGCTGTTTTTGTTTTTTCCTGCCATGTTGTTTCATCCTGCTGTCATTTCATCGTAATTGTCAAGCACAAGCAAGATTGGCTATTTTGTTCTAAACAGCACATTGAGTCGGGAGGGTTCATTCTTAAGTATTGCGCTACAATTACGATTTACCTGTTAAAAAATGTCGGTAATGTTGTCCAAGTACCATAATGTTAATGGAATGTCTTTTACTTTTGGATTATTCCAAAACCCAATGTAAAGGAAAATAAATGTTTATAAATTATGTATTTTTAATTTCGATCTATTCTATCGGGTAAATGAAATCTAATAATGTTTTGATATTCGTATTTTGGAACGTGGGAGGAAGCCCGAGAACAATGAGCCAGACGTGCTAACCGCTAGCTAAACTAGCAAGCTAGCTCGAGGCTATCTTCCCGTAGAGCAATTCAGAAGACTTTAACAGCTCATTTTTCTTCGGAAATATTATTTGAAATTCATTAGTTCTCCTTTGAATACATTCCAAACTTCCCCCTTGTCACTTTTAAAACAGCTGCTTTAGGGAAGCTCAACATGGCCAGTTTCCAACTTCTCCCATTTGGTTTTTCTTGACTTTAAAACTAACACGAGCTCTCAAATTCTAATTTTTACAAAATATAACACTAATATACCGTTTTTTCCCGTGTATAATGCGCCCCCATGTATAATACGCACCCTAAAAATGGCATGTCGATGCTGGAAAAAAGCCTGTACCCATGTATAATACGCACCCACATTTTGACTCCTACTTAAGTCCGTGAACGTAAAATTATTTCAGAAAAAAGATCATCTTTGGGAACAACCGGATGTTCTGCCGGTCAGTATCACTGCGCATGCGCTAGCATACTCAATAGCGTAGAAATGTTTCGGATTTGTTTAGGGTACATTGTGACAGCAAACGAGCAGGTGATCTAGCAAGCGTTTGATACGAGAGCATTGTGTTCGTATGGAGTGTGTTTGAAGTGAACAGCAGAGAAGAAAGCACATCTGTAATGGCGGCCTCCGTATGATATCCGGATTTAAAAAAAAAAAAAAAAAATTGTGAGAATTTTTTTATTTATTTTATTTATTTATTTTTTGTACCCATGTATAATGCGCACCCCAGATTTTAGGACAATAAATTAGCTAAATTTTGCGCATTATACATGAAAAAAAACGGTAATTCCTTTAAATGTCCCCGAAGGCAAATGTTCATATCCTAAATGTATTTCCTGTTGTCGGCCAAGCCTGTCTCCACGTAGCAGTCCTTTTGTGACTTGCGGATGTTGTTTTCATTTCACCACAACAATTTACCGACATTACCTTGACACAGTGGAGTTGAACCGAATTCATTTCCAGCTGCTCAGCGCTTTGAGCTGGAACCTTTTGCTATGTTATCTAATTCCAACAAGGGCCTTCCTGTTACTGTGGGTAATCCGCGGAACATGCTGTCATAGTTATTTTTTTATTTTTTACAGCAGACTTCAATGAAGCTCCCCCTGAATGGCAGAAGACAATTCTGATGTAAACTGATGACATTCACATTAAAGCATGTGTAAGACTGAGCTCGGGCTGCTCCGAGTTCCTGCGTCTCGCTGCTCTTGTGCAATTTTAATTTGGCCAAACAGGGCCGCGCTACCCGCTAATGTCACAGTCATTTCATTCGGATTGAAAGTGACTCCATTCAGCCGGAAATGCAAGTGAGGAAATCAATGCACATCTTTAAGTTTTTGTATTGATGGCTCAATGCGCGTTGAGGTGGAGGAGCAATGGATCCGTTGCCAAAATGCCTCCAAACGGCCCACAAGCGCACTTAATAGTTCTTGGATACTAAGTAAAAAATGATGTACGCTCAATTAAATATCTATACATCATTGCAGCATTGATATACATTACGTTGACTTCATTGCATTTGCATCCCGAGCCGCCATTTTGAACAGGCCACTAAATTAATTGCAATAAAATATGCCACTGAAAAGGGAGGAGTGTGAAAATGGTTCGATATGGAACATCGTTAATTTCACTCGTTTAATGTAATTAACGTCCTGGAGACACAGTGCGGGACCGTCCTGCTACGAATGTGCGTGAAAACAATTTGCAAATATAATCAGGCAACGAGAGAGGAGTCGGATTTGGCCGCTTTTCGAGAGAGACACATTAAAAGAACATCGACCAGACTGTAATTTGTGGATTCGTGTAAAAATTAAACACTGACCTCCAACCCTCCCTCTTCTAATCTCACTGCGTGTAATCATTTGAATATCAAACATGCATGTGAGTCAAAAAGGTTTCAGATTTTTCATTTCGTTTTAAATGAAAATAACATCTACCGTATTTTCCGGACTATAAGGCGCACCGGACTATAAGGCGCACCATTAATGCATCATGTCAGATTTTGAATCCAAATCAAATCATTCTCCATTTTATCTTTTTTATTTTCAACTTCAGACGCAACAAATGACTTTATAATAACGAAATAATGATCCATAGTCTTTTAGATTCATGATTCATAGTCTTCAGCGGGCCACTTATGATGGACTTCATGACACAATGCTTTGGGCCAGTTTAAATTTAGGAATTTGGTCCATATATAAGGCGCACCGGACTATAAGGCGCACTGTCGGCTTTTGAGAAAATTTGAGGTTTTTAGGTGCGCCTTATAGTCCGGAAAATACGGTAGTTTTTTGTAAAAGGCTTCTTTCACGGACGCACACACGCACAGAGTGGTGCCGACAGGGATTTGTTTCTACAAGGAGAGAAGAAAAATCACTCGCGTTTCCACCACTTTAATGCCGCAAATTGAAAATACTCTTTTTCTCGGGCCCCTGTCAGTCATGCGCCCACTACAATAGTCACTTTTCTCTACCTTACGACAGCCCAGTTCAAAGATATAAATTATGGTGGTGGATATTTCTCTTGGAATTTGCTGACTGTAAAAAAAAAAAAGAAATGCATCAACGTGAAAGCTTGCTTCTTGATCTTTCTCCTCCTCTTTGGTCCGAATGGAAGGTCACCACTCAGACTGGGATCGTCCCCTGTCGCCTCACCTCTGGCTTCCCCGTCTCCCCTTCTCGGAAAGTGGACCCCCCCACTTCCTCTGGCACCAGGCCTGTAATCCAATTAAAAGCACATTAAGGGCAAATGAATAGCGGCAGATTTAATTAGCTGCTGACGAAGCCCGTCCGTCTGGCAGCCGGGCGGATGGCCGGTGCGCGGGATGTTGGCAAGGCTGCTTCACCTCTGACCCGTTTGTGTCAACGGGGTGGCGGTCGACGGAGAAAGCACTTTGCAAGCGCTGCTTCCGAGTGTCCAATTAAATCTGACATCAGTCCAACCGACACAAACACGAGGGTCGCAATCTCCATTTGATCATATTTGTGTCTAGATTTTTTTTCCACGTTTTCTGTGACAAACGTGAGGCGTTCGTGTTGTTCCGCAAAAGGGTAAGAATGATTTTAGCCGCTTCTGACGTGACGATGACGAAACGTCACCCTCGCTCTCACCTGCCCTCTGCTGGCCGTCTTTGCCCCTCGGGAGTCGTTTATTGCTTTGCTCAGCTTTATTTCAACAGCGCCAGTTGCTTTGCAATTCAAAGTCACACAATATCACCACAGCAAAATATTATTTTAACCTTACTGTAACCTTGTTTTTTTTTTCAAATATATATTTAACTCTGTGGATTGTTTGTTTTGATGATTTTTGTTTGACAGCCTTACCTTTTTTTTTCCCCCAATGTGATTCTAATAAACTGAAAAAGTCACACTGGATGTCATCAGTAGATAGCAAATAATGCACTCTGATTCAAACCTTGAATAAACAAAGGATTTCTCATCGCCATGACAACAAGTCTAACGTGTCACCAGAGAACAATGGTAAGAACGGGCGATATTAAAATGAAGAATCGACATTTCTGCTTCCGTGCTTTGCTCCAGGTTCTTCCGACGCAACAATCCGTAAAAAACATCTCAGCGTTACGTCGGTCCTGTGATGAACTCGTGATCTGTCCTGCTTTCGAATCTCGGAACCAAAAAAAAGGCCTCTTGGAAACAGAAAGACGGATAAATACTTTCATTGTCCTCAAACGTTCCTCCGCTGAGGAAGTGAAAATGTCAAGTGGAACATGTCTCATTTCTGCTTTCTGTCCTTTTGCATGCCGCATGCATCCAGACTCCCAAGTGCAGAGTCAGCAATGCAGTGTAACCCACTGTGACATTTGCATCACGTCCACATGTGTGTGTGTGTGTCCCTTATGAACAGCAGCCCCCCATAGCAGGACTCGGGTGAAGTAAGTTGATTTCACATGCATGTCTTTTTATGTGTAGGCAACTTCTGTGTTCATACGTCCACTTATTGTGCATGTGTGTGTGTGTAATGAGATCCAGGTCCCTGCCTCTCCATTTCTCTGCAGCTAATAAAAATATAGAGTGCCCTCCAGATCCCTTTATAGAGAGAGTTGAGACCGCGGCGAAATCTAGGACAGGCTCCATTGATTTGGAGGCTGCTGTATTACTCGCCAGCACCGCCAAGGCAATATGAGAAGGTCTTTTTTTGTAAATCACACAAGCCCGGAGGGACGGAATGAGAAGAGAGAAAGGAGAAGGGAGGGATAGTTGGGAAAAGTATCCTTGTGTTGTTTCCTCTTCTGCCATCACGCGCTCGATTTTGTCACAAAGAGAAAATAACAGGACATTTGTGCGAGGAGCAGGACACCGACCGCTCTTGGCATTTCGACTCGGTATTGTGATTTCCGAGTTTCAAGTATGACTGGCTGCAGAAAGACCCAACAGATTCTGGACTTTATCCTGCACCCCAAATTTAAAAGCCTTTGCTATATGGGGGGAAAAAAAAGTCTTTTTTTTTTTTAAAGACGCCTGGATCCCAGATCTCAGAGGAGTGTTCTGGACCGGGTCAGGTACCGACCCCCCCTGTCTGTCTGCCTTAATAAGATAAGCCCCTGTCATTGTATCGCCTTCACCCCATCAAATATTCATGGAGCGCAGCCGCTTCTTAAGTAAACTGGCCAATTTGTTGCGGAAAACGTGCATTAAGATTGGCCGGGACGATATGCCACGGTCCCCCCTGGGGCCGGGCCAGACCCGGGCTGCCATTGTGGCTCTGGAGTCCCTATTGTTGACGGCCGTCGGAGCAGAGCCGAGCGCAGAAGGACGGACGGGGGAGCGGCGTGTCGGTAATGGCTGTGTACCCAGGGTGGGTAAGGAAGCAGGAAATGGCGGAAGATAAGAGCAGGTCACAAGAGGCGGCTTTTCAAGCGCTCGCATGTTGATGGCGAGTCAAGGAGGAGGGAGGGGGGGGTAAAGGCGGGGTCACGTTTGAATGACAATGGACACAAAATGGCGAGGGGGTGGGGAGCATAAGGATGCACACGTGATGACATCATAGAACCACAATGACAAACAAAGAAAGCATGCACATCTCAAAAGAATAGATTTCAAGGATGGCTTCTTAGGCCCCTCGGGGATTCCCGATGACAAATCACTAAGGCTTTGGCTTCACACAAGTTGGGCGGGCGGCAGTGGGAGGAAGACAAAAGTCGAGATTGGCCGCGGGGTGTACGATGGAAATGAGCTGAGGGGTGTCGACAGAAAAAAGTGGCTGAGGCTCAGAAATCCATCCATCCATCCATCCATCCATCTGTCATCCATCCATTCATCTGTCATCCATCCATCCGCCATCCATCCATCCATCTGTCATCCATCCATTCATCTGTCATCCATCCATCTGCCATCTATCCATCCATTCATCTTTCCTCCATCCATCCATCCATCCGCCATCCATCCATCCATCCATCCATCCATCCATCCATCCATCCATCCATCCATCCATCCATCCATCCATCCATCCATCCATGCATCCATCCATCCATTCATCCATCCATCCATCCATCCATCCATCCATCCATCCATTCATCCATCCATCCATCCATCCAGTCATCCATCCGTCATCCATCCATCCATCCAGTCATCCAGTCATCCATCCGTCATCCATCCGTCCATCCATCCATCTGTCATCCATCGGTCATCCATCCATCCATCCGTCATCCATCCATCCATCCGTCATCCATCCATCCATCCATCCATCCATCCATCCATCCATCCATCCATCCATCCATCCATCCATCCATCCATCCATCCATCCATCCACCCATCAGCTTTGGTTGTTGAGTTTTGTCTGGTCCCCCACCTAGGACCTGTTTGTCATGGATGACCTTGTGACCTTGCCAGGGGCCCCAGACAACTCAGCTCCTAGGATCATCAGGTCACAAAAAACCCTTCCGGCACGATAAGGTGACCGCTCACCGAGTGGCTCATAAAACCACAAGTCGTAAAACTGTTGTCTGATCGGGAAGTTGGCGGTGGCGGAGGCCTGAGGGGTAAAGGCCATAATCCTCAATAGCGGTGAGATCAAGGAGCAATGATGACTAGGTTGCTTTCGGAGAAGACTTGCAGGTGTTGGGAAGGTGACCGGGTTGCCAGGTGAGCCCTGACAGCCTGCTCCTCCGTCATCCGGTCCCAGAGACCTTCTCAGGAGTTGTGGTTCAAATTGTATTCAGCCATCAAATTCCTCTGACATTTCCTTTCATTGATAAAATTTTAAATGGCATCGAAATAATAATTTAGCAAATCTGCCAATCCACCTTTAGATTGCATTTTTATAGGCACATTTGAATTATAATGAACAATTATGACAGACAATGAAAATAATTCCTTTGCATTTCATGTCCATGACAATTAAAAATGTCCTGCGCACTGAAGTGTATCATATTATGTTAATGCTGAATCAAAGCAAGGCATTCAAATCTGCCCAATCATTAAATCCCTTCTTATCACGACAATTTCAGATTACGATTCGGAATCGAGAGGTCCTGAGTCGACTCATAAGGGGACACCACTGGGGGGGGGATTGTGATTCTTTTTTTTCCTGCCTTTGCGTGCCGCCTCTAAGCAGGTCTTTGTTGAAACACGTTTCAATTGTGCAGAGCATTTGAGTTAATGATTTGGCTTGTAGCACGTGGCAAGTAAAAACAAGTCACTCTTCATTGGTGAGCCCACGTCGTCAATAAGATGGGGGGGGGGGGGGAAAGGCTATTTATCAAATTGATGTCAATTTACCACTCACCTAAAAATGTTTTTCCTTATAAATTGTGTATCAGATCAAAATGTAATTTGGGAATCCAATCTGAAACATACCGTAATTTTCGGACTATAAATCGCATCAGCCATAAAATGCCCAAAAAAGTGAAAAAAAACATATATATGTATATAAATCGCTCCTGAGTATAAGTCGCCCCCCCCACCCAAACTATGAAAAAAAACGCGACTTATAGTCCGAAAATGACGGTAATTGGGATTTACTTTTCGTATGATGTCATCCGTTTTTAAATGCAACCACCTGCTCATTCACATCTAATTGATGGCCCTCGAGACCAAGTAACATTGCACGTAAATGTGACCCGCTATGAGGTCATCCCCTTTAACGGTTGACGCTTTTTAGAGGGAACGGAAATCCAATTAGGCACACTGGAGGAATAGCGATGGCATTTAACAAATAACTGGCTTTGGCCTCTCTTTGTGCTGACTGGTGGAGTGCCGAGTGTGTGTGTGTGTGTTATTGTCAACAAACTCTTCAACAACCAATCATTGTTTCTTTTATCTATCATGTGTTCATGCATCTACAGTGTGGATGGGTGTCAAACTCGTTTTTGTCGCGGGCCGCATTGTACTCAGTTTCCCTCGAAGTGCTATCATAACTGTCAACGCCTCATATTTTATATACCGTATTTTCCGCACTATAAGGCGCACCGGATTATAAGGCGCACCTTCAATGAATGGCCCATTTTAAAACTTTGTCCATATATAAGGCGCACCGGACTATAAGGCGCACCATGTCATCATGTCAGATTTGTAATCCAAATCAAATCATTCTCCATTTTATCTTTTTTATTTCAACTTCAGATGCAACAAATGACTTTATAATCACAAAATAATGATCCATAGTCTTTTTGATTCATGATTCATAGTCTTCAGCGGGCCACTTATGATTGATTTCATTACACAATGCTTTGGGCCAGTTTGAATTTAGGAATTTAGTCCATATATAAGGCGCACTGGACTATAAGGCGCACTGTCGGCTTTTGAGAAAATTTTAGATTTTTAGGTGCGCCTTATAGTCCGGAAAATACGGTAGTATAGGTGACACAACAAACTGATGAATAACTCGTTTTGAAATCAGAGACTAGTAAAAACTGTTTTAAAAAGATGAATGGTAATAAAAATTGCTAGCAATATCTCTATTTTTAAAAAGTGAAGACAATTTGTCATTTTAATGAAGTCGATGCAACGGGCCACAAAAAGTGATGTGGTGTGCCGTATCTGGCCCCCGGGCCTTGAGTTTGACACCTATGATCGACATGCACACACACACACACACACGCCTGAAATGTGTGTACGTATTACTGAACGCTAGGGGGAAAAAAATCAATGAAAAGCAATATTCCTATTGGATTTAGCTGGTTGTCAACCTTTTCTCAAGCTTGCGATGCAGACCTGTGACCACTACTGAAGGTCACAGCATTAGGAACACTTTATTAGTACAAATCCCTTTTTTCTCTCCATATTTTTTACATCAGGTGACACTACGGAAAACCTCGTGTGACATCTACATCTCCGCACCTGTTGCCGTTCAAATTTTCTTGTTTCTTCTTTCCCCCTGAAGTGCAGAACATTTCAGTGATGATATCTAACCCAAGTAGAACTTCAAGCCTGCTCTAATCCCAAATTCTGTCGACCACGGGACACATTTCTGCAGCCAATGTCACAAAAGTGACTCAGTGTTGGGAGAGCGAGCACGTCTGGGGAGATAATGAGTTCCCAGAGGCGAGAGAAGCCTTGACTGAATGTGGCTTTTCCCGGAATAGTAGTGCCAGATGAGTCTTTCAAGCAAGAACTCCAAATTGTTCTCGCTCAGCACCCCCTTCCCCCCCTCCTCTGCAGGATCGGGCTGTAATGAGAAACGCGTCCGCCCCACGTCCGTCCGCTTGTCTTCTCGCTCATTCTCCCGCACTTGACAGCGCAGACAGTAGATGACTCCCGAGAGAACCAAGCCTCAAACATGATCCATCATGTTGACAGAGGCGCACAGGAGTCTTGAGAAGAAGACAATATCATGTACAACGCTGATAGACCCCCTTAAGCTCTTTTCCTCTCCATGCGGGCTCAGATCAGGTGCGCAACTTTGGGCGTGGTCACCCCACGATTGTTTCCCTCGCAGGCTCGATCCAATCAATATTTATCCCGGCGCTTGCTGGAACCAAAAGCCTTTCGGCTAACCAACACAATTGTTGGCTGTAAGTCACGATTGCCTTGTAAACATAAAAACGAGCCGCGCTGGGATATCTCGAGCGGAGATTTCAAAAAAGGAGGATATTGCTGTTATAACTTTAATTTTGATGGTTTACTTAATAGAGTCCCATAAATTTCATGTCAGAGCGCACAGCTTGCTGTGATCGTCGTATGCAGAAAAAAAAATAAAGCCATAAAGGGACAATCCCGGCGCACCTGAACATGCGCCATCTTGTTTCCAAATGTTTTTCTGCGATTCCCAACAGTCCAATATTTAGTAGCAAGGCTTGGAGGATGCGGCGGCAAGGACGTTTAGTGACATTTGAGTGTTTTATTACCCCCCCCCCTTCTCCTCCTCCTTCTAATATTCCGTCTGTATCTCCGCCAATGTCAGGAGAAAGTGTTGAAGTGCGTGACAACTTTGTAAGCAATGATGAGAGACGGCTGCTTTTTGCGACGTCAAGGCCACCGTGCTTGAATTTATGACATGAGCCAAAAAAACGATGGCCATTTTCGACTGTTGTGCACATTGGAGGACGGAAATGTCACCTGAAGTGAAATGTGCTGCTTGAAAGGGGATACAAAATGTATTTTTGATTGTTTGTATATAGATTGTTGGTTGTGTGGCCACCCACCATGTGTGAAATTAACCAAGCAAGAGTTAAATTAGCCAGCGGTGGCTTCAGGCTGGGAAAATAAAAGCTGCGTGAAGGTAAGTGTTTTCCTCGTTCTTTTTTTTTTTTTTTTATAGTCTCTTCATAAATTGGATACAATGTTTGTAGTTGTTATATTTAGTTTCTTTTTTGTCTTGTTTTCTTTTCTTCTTTATGTCCCGCTTGCCTGTTTTGTTTTCAAGTTTTTGTTTCAACGTGTTCTTATCAGCCCAGTCCTGTTGTATCCATCAATCAGCTCCGTCAAGTGTAGCTTGTTATCTTGTTAGCTTGCTGCTATTTAGTTTTGTTTACACCATGTTGGGAGCTTTTGTGTTTCTTTAGATTTCTTGGTGACATTGACAGGACTTAGATTTTTTTTTTTTACTGGGTTAATTTAGTGTTTTGATTTGTTCTAGTAGTTCTAGGGGTTTGCCGTTTTTTGGGGGTAGGTGGAATAAATAAATGAATAAAAAAATAAATAAAAAATAAAATTAAAAAAATTGGAATAAAATTTAAATTAAAAATAAAAAACTAAATAACTAAAAATAAAGTGATTATTCAGAATTCTCCAAGTTGAGGAACAACCTTGAATCTCAGTGGCCAAACATTGAGTGTGACAGATCTCCATGCAAGGACACGTTCAACATGATGCGTTTGTGCTCACCCCCTACCATGCACATGCATGCTACACGCGTGCAAAGGTCACAGTGCTTTAAAGATCACTTTTGCATATTTGGCTCATTTGCAAAATGCTAATTATTAATAATGGCCGTCCATTTGAAAGAAAAATGCATAGCGGTCTTGTGCCTCGAAGTGTTTGGCGTCTTAGAATCTTCCCAGTGTCGTTTTTTTCTATGACACAGTTTGGCTTCAATTTATAAATGAAGAGCCAGCTTTTATGATTCTACTCGCTCCGTGTTAAAAATGCATCTGTTGATGATGTTCATGGAAGCTCATCCCTTCTTCCCTTTATCAAAGCATCCGCTGGATGAAAGGTGATGCAACTCTCACCATCCCACACCTTCTACCAAGGATCAAAAAGCAAAAGCAATCTCGAGAAACACACAGAAAGGAACGAAGGCAGTCCAAGAACACAAAAAACGGCTTTCCCCCTTATGTGCAGATCATGACGGAAGAGTGGAACTGGCGTTCTAATTAGAGGAGGGGGCGGAGCTTATTTGTGCAATGCATAAAACTGTAAAGAATAACAATCCTTCACGTGGTGCAGTTTGAATAATGTCGAGTAAAAACAAAACACGGCGACGACGAGGTGGAATCGTGGAATCTGCAGATCGTACGCAGCAGTAGTCGTGTGCCGTCTGACTTGTTGTTTCCCCAACAAGTACTAAACTATAAAATCGATGCTTTTGACACAAAGAGGCACTTGACCATAACGGCCGAGCGCGCATTTGATTAATGTGCCAGTCAAGAGAGGGGTGGAGGGGGTCGTGGATCACCAAAGTGAGGCCGAGTAGGTGGAAAGTTCTGCTCGGCGGAGCGAGCCCAGACAAAACGTCTTCATCTGTTACGTGTTGACTTGAAACCAGGACGCTCATATCGCTTTCCACCTTGATTGATCCGCCACGTTGCGGTTTCTCTTTGGGGCGACGAGATGGAGAAGAGAAAGCGCTTTGTTGTTCTTCCTTCATCTCACTCGGATGAAACGAGTCTGTTGATTCTGCTTGTCGTCAAAATGAAAGACTTTCCCCGAGTGTTTGACTCAAAAAGGGAGTTTTGCGGCACCGTTTCCTCTGAATTTGCCACTTGGCAGTGACGGAGCGGCTGTCTGCTAGCGTGACGTGCTAGTCCGCGCATGGCGGAGGCAGGCAGGTAAACGTCTACCTCCCGAGGCTCGTTAGTGCTCGTCTCTTTTCAACTCCCTCCCACGGTTTCTTTCGCTCTGCCTGTCTTGACAGGAGGATCGGCGTCCTGGAGACGGAATGGAAGACTCGGTCCAACTTGTACCGCGGCAACTAATGTGTCGACGTCGCACTTAAAAATGGCGGTTCCAAAAATCGAGCGTAGCTTTTTTCATGTTAGTGGAAACTTTTGTAGGCGAAGTCAGTCGGACTCCTACACATCGAGTAAGTGAGTAAATCGTGCTAGCTCAGATAAATCAGAACCGCATCGGTTGTACATTATTTTTTTTTAAGTTTACACTACCGTTCAAAAGTTTGGGGTCACAAAATTGTTTGGGTGACCCCAAACTTTTGAACGGTAGTGTAAATATTATTATCATAAAATATTTTGAATTAAATATTATAAATGATATCTTATATTTGTATAAGATTATATATAATCTATGAATATAAGTATACATATGTATTATAAGATTTTTTACACAGAAGATTATATATATATATATAACTTTTGAACGGTAGTGTAAATATTAGTATCATAAAATATTTTGAATTAAATATTATAAATTATATTTTATATTTGTATAAGATTATATATAATCTATGAATATAAGTATACATATGTATTATAAGATTTTTTACACAGAAGATTATATATATAATCTATAAATAATTATCTAAATAAATATATACACTACCGTTCAAAGGTTTGGGGTCACCCAAACAATTTTGTGACCCCAAACTTTTGAACGGTAGTGTATTTATATAGCCCTACATCACAAGCAGTCTCATATACAAAACAAATTGACAATGATTCTCAAAGCATCCCCTGAACTGAAGCAAAAGTTTAGGGTCACTTAGAAATGCCCGTATTTTTTCATTAAATTGCTATTTTTTGTTCAATGACGATTAAACTAATCAATGATACATTCTTAAATGCAGTAAATGACTATTCTAGCTGGATTTTTATTTTTAATATCTACATCGGTGGATAAAGGCTCATTTCCACCAACCATCCCTCCAGTGTTTTAATAGTCCATTGTGTTTGCTAATTGCGTTATAAGACTAATTGGATGATTGGAAAACCCTTGAAAACCCTTGAAAACCCTTGTGCAATTATGCTACTTTTCATGGAAAATACCATCGTGTCTGGGTGACCCCAAACTCTCGAACGGCTATTCGTAGAGGCGACGCTTTTCACCAATTTTCTTTTTATTAGTTTACTCTTTCTGATTCCTCGTCAATGGGTCACGTTCGCCCGTGTCGTGCGCTGAACGAGCTCAACGGGATTTCCGCTCACGGGTGGAAACGGCGCTTTATTTAACTTGACAAAATGAGCTGGAGAAAACGTGTGATACGAAAGAACAGGGAGGGGGTCCGACCAAAGAACAAAGGGGAAGACGAGGAGGTGAAATTGCACTCTTCGCTGCTCGGCGCCTCCTGCCCTCTTCTCTGCACATAAGAGTGATGAGGTGTTGATTGCCTGTGGGCACAAGTGGTTTCTCCAAACACTTTCAAAGTGGCCCATCCTCTGATTAGACTTGAGTGTTATAACGGCAAATAGGCCTCAACACCCAACCATACATTACGGCACTGAGACAGACCTTCGGGCATGATGCTTTCATTAAGGGGGCGCACAGACCCAAAGGTTGATAAGGATGGGCGGGGGAGGTGAAAAAAAAATGGTGAGCCGCTAGCTGCTGGAGACCAAACAGTTTGTTGGATTACTGCAGGCATCACCCAGCTATTAAAAAATAAAACACTCTTCGGGGAGCGTTTTCCTTCCCGTGTGATGTGAGGGATGCGAGGCCGTACGATGACGAGAAGTACGTGTTGACAGGCTAACGAGAAGAAGATGGATATTTGCAACTTGGCAAGCGCACAAGCTAGCTAGGTGCGTCAACAATACAAATAGGAACGGTTTGGTCAGATCTGTATGCGTCGTACATCGCCATTAATGGGAGGAGCTGGTCGAAGGGCAGGGGGCGGGGTCATGTTGAGCCAATCGGCTCGGGTCGAATCTATCGGGTCGTTCCTGCCCTTGTGTCGAGTGCGCCGTAAGATCTTGCAGCTCTGAAAATTGTCATTTTGGTGTAATCGAACCAATTTTTTTTTTTTGTAGCTTTGCTGTGCATTGTTTAATCGAAAAACAGGTTTAGCTAGGTTCATCAACGAAAAAAAAGTCTGTTTGATCTTAAGTGAGGTGTCATAAATTACACCAATTTGATCTCCGACAGACATTGTTGGTCAATTTAGGCAGAATTCAACATTTCAATGTGTTCGCTTTGTCAATGTCGATTGGATGTACACTACCGTTCAAAAGTTTGGGGTCACAAAATTGTTTGGGTGACCCCAAACTTTTGAACGGTAGTGTAAATATTATTATCATAAAATATTATGAATTAAATATTATAAATTATATCTTATATTTGTATAAGATTATATATAATCTATGAATATACCGTAATTTTCGGACTATAAATCGCACCGGAGTATAAATCGCACCAGCCATAAAATGCCCAAAAAAGTGAAAAAAAACATATATATGTATATAAGTCGCTCCTGAGTATAAGTCGCCCCCTCACCCAAACGATGAAAAAAAATATAGTTATTTATTATAGTCCGAAAATTACGGTAAGTATACATATATATTATAAGATTTTTTACACAGAAGAATATACACTACCGTTCAAAAGTTTGGGGTCACCCAAACAATTTTGTGACCCCAAACTTTTGAACGGTAGTGTATCTTGATGCAGGGTGGAAAAAAAAAAATGAAAGAAAACTTTATAGCTCAAGGCTGTAGCATAACCAAACTGAAAGGGAGTCTGAATGCTTCTCCTGACTGCACTGCATGATACAGAAACAAGCATGCGATACATTGCCCTCGCTCACACGAGGCCACCGACAGAACAGTCTATAAGTACTAAGCTGCCGAGGAAATTAGTCGCTCCACCGACTGGAGAATGGAGAAATCATTGTGGAGTCCGGTATGCCCCTGTGCACCTGTGTAATTGTGTTTCTAATAAATGTGGCTGCCATGTCGGCGACTTAACACCTTTCCGACTCGCAGTCCTTCTACCGCCTCTCTAGTGGAACCTCCTCTCAGCCATTTAGGGCATATTAGCGTAAGCTAGCATGCGGCGCGCCGGGGCCGCCGCCAACTTCATTACGGCGTGATTATGCAAAATCAGCAGTGAAGGGGCTGGAGAATCAAAGCTGCCACTGGAGATGAGTGAGATGTAGTGTAAGTGTCCTCCGCCTCTGCCGGATTGGACCGGGGAAAGATGAGAGAACCCAAAGATCACGTTCTCCACTTGAGCATCAAAATGACTTTTAGGCGATGAGACATCTTGCCAGAATGCGGGAAAGGCAAGATGAGGGAGATTCTCAGTGTGATAGCCAAGACAGAACTTTAGGAGATGGGGGAAAAAAAATCCATTTATATTTAAGGCACTGTAGATGACAAGTACCGTAATTTTCGGACTATAAGTCGCACCGGAGTATAAGTCGCACCAGCCATAAAATGCCCAAAAAAGTGAAAAGAAAACATCTATATGTATATAAGTCGCCCCCCCCACCCAAACTATGAAAAAAAAACGCGACTTATAGTCCGAAAATTACGGTAAATCAGAGCTTTAACGTCTCTTCCTTTTTTTTAATTTTATTTTTTTACAGCCACTGTAACATTTAGCCGCATTGAACGCTGGCGGCAAAGGTGTCATTCGTACGTAAATCTCAACATGAGCAAGACACAAGCAGCATCCGTCAGTATTGTAGCAGATAACGCAAGTGCGCTGAGGCTGACCACAGACCTGAAGGCCTGTGGCACCAAGATGGAGGAAGAAAATGGTCACACTTGACTTCCCGTCGCCCTATCTCAGCCGCACCCAGCCCGGACATAAGCAGCCGTAGCTTATCAGCGCTCTCCTTGCCGTAGCCGCCTTTCTCTCCTGGCAGCGCGCGGAACGCTACGCTGAAAACGCCGCGTCAAATATAGGTTGAGTCAGTGAGCGGCACTATCAGACTCAGACATGACGCCGGCTGGCCTTTGAGCTGTTCAAGGTGCGACTTTAAAAAGTGGAGATTGGTGCTTTCCCCCTCAGGCGCACATATGGCGTCATAGACAATGCGCTTTCTTGCTAACAGCCCAAAAAAAATGGAAAATAAATGAATTCTTTCAAAACGGAGCTAAAGCAGAACGTGAGTACAAAAGATGCAGCTTGAGATTTGATCTTTTTTCATCATGGCTCCACCACCCTCCATCATCCTTAATGAACCAGGAAGTAGCCGGCTTGCTAAAAAACAGACGGAAATACAAACAAATCTAACAGTGGCTAAATTATTTTGCTATTTATTGTGGTTCTTGTGATAATTGTGATATGTGATCATTGAGGTAAAATACTCAATCTGTGTGTAGCCTCCGGTGGTGGTCACAGATTTAGCTAGCTCACCTGCATCGCTAAAGTCCCCTGACACAATCACGAACAAACACAATCATATGTAATAGTAACGATGTGCATTGTAGATACCGTAATTTTCGAACTATAAGTGTCCCGTTTTTTTTCATAGTTTGGGTTGGGGGGCGACTTATATGTGATTTTCTTCACTTGTTTGGGCATTTTATGGCTGATGCGACTTGTACTCCGGAGCAACTTATAGTCCGAAAATTACGGTAATAAATAAAAATAATGGCAACAATGCGCATTGTAGATAATAATAATAATAATAATAATAATAATAATAATAATAATAATATTTAACTGGTTCTTTTATCACAAACAAGATATTTAGGTTGAATTACCTGACATGTTTCGGCTTCATCGCTACGCTTCAACTTCAACTATTACGAGGAAGTTACGGTCCTAAATATCTTGTTTGTGATAAAAGAACCAGTTAAATAATTGACAAGTGAAAACCAAATGAACATAGTACAACCAATCATAATAATAACAATCCCAATTTGCATACACCGACGTCTCTGCTGGGATTCAGTCATTCTTACTACCTCGAGTTCAACTCGGAAAACCCCAAATCGAACACATCGGCCCATCGGGTCTTTCACCGATGCTTCGTTTGCTCCGCATGAATAATTTGAAGTTGTCAAGTAGCCCTTGTCGGGATGCGCGAGGGAGGGAGGGGGGTAGTTGCGGTGGGGGTCGGGGGGGGGGGGGTGCTTGCTGAATCAATAGCCATAAGGATTCTGGCTCCTGTTTGCTTTCAAGATCTACAGCCAAAGGAGCCGGTCATCAAAAGTTAATGAGCTATTTAGAACACGCTGCTTCCTTTGCTCTCTGCTGAGACAACAGCAAAGGAGAAAATAGCTCCTCTGCTTGTTTTATCTCTTTTACGTCTCATGCAGATCCGGAGCGAGAGACGAAGGGCACACACGTCGCCAAAAAGGGTCATCACCACACGTGCACAATATGGCGGAGTCTCTCCAAAGTGCCGACATGAGTCATAATCTCCATTTTTCTGCCGCAAACGAAAGCTCTCGGCAATAACGCCGACCGACCGACCGACTCTTGCATCAAATGATCTTCAAACTTTCAATTTGAACAGGTCATGCTTGTCCGGCAGGAACTTTTCAAAAGAACCTTGAGTGCAAATTGAGTTTTACCTTTCTCAAATCCGAAAGCCGAGCGGCGATAATGTCGTTTTAATCACACTGTTTGCCGCGGCTCCCATCACCGCTTTGTTATTACCCTGCAAATTACGGCCGTCCTCCTCTTGCCTTCCTCCTCCCTTGCCTCCTTTATGCGCTCCTATTCTTTTTGTTGTTTCCCATCTCCCTTCCTCCGCCCGGAATTGGCTAACGATGCCTGAAGCGATGCGGTTGACATGTCGCGCAGGACCGCCGCCGCTTTCCTGACTTCCCGGCTTTGTTAAAACGACGGCGCGTAAATGCGGTAGAGGTGAAACTTATGTCGGGCCGCAGGCGACGAAATGCGAGTCGGAATGAAGACATGGAATGAAGGGTAAATCGCATTTCAAATTTCATCGGAGGCTCTTACACGTGGTGAAAGGAAAACATTTTTTTTTTAAATGACTCAAGCCCTGCATTGCCCCGGCGGCCATTTTTGTTTTTTTTTAAACGTCTCAAGCCGTGCTTTGATTTGTCAGACGGCCCCGGCGGCCATTTTGTGCGTGTTCCACTGGATTTGATCCTCACCAGTGGCCATTAAATGGCCGACCTCCTTTGGTCTCGGTTAAGCCATTCCTGCCGCGTCTGTCGTCCCGACCGCCATCGCTTGTCGAGCAGCAGTCAAGGGTTGAACTTTAGTTCACGGCAGAACACACCACCTGGGGGGAATTCACCTTCCGCTCTTGATTCCTTCTAACGTGACCTGGGCTTCAACTTGTCATTGAACCCCAAAGAAAATGACAAAAGCTACTGCTCGGGGTGTACTGCGACTTTTCAAAAAGTTATTACGCAGTTTCAACAGCATGACTTGGATGTCTCACGTACAGCCCACTCAATGTGCGGAAAAAGAAAACCATCTCTGGGGAAAAGATGTTTGGCACATTGGATTTTCTCACTATATTGTTGAAAGAGAAAAATGGCGTCCTATTTTTTTCTCATCAATTTCACTCGGAGGAGTGACAGGTGCCAACGTTTGGCCAGCGTACGTCGTATGGTTGGATGATCGAGTCAAACTCGGTGAATAGACAAATTGTGCAATGGGAATTTCAAAACTGAGAAATCGAAAGAGAAATTTTGATGAGTTTCCATGTATGCCTTTTGAAAATGATGCAACTTTGAGTCTGGAGTTGACCATCTGTAGCTGTGTGGATGAGTGAATATCTTCAAGATTGTAAGGCTAAAGACATTGACCGATTAATCGATAATGTGCTTTTTGGATCCTCATTTGTTACCAGAGTTAAGATTAACATTTTTTGAGACAGTGTCACTTCATGTTTTATTTATTATTTCATTATTACCGTTTTTTCTATGTATAATGCGCAAAATGTAACTAATTTATTGTCCTAAAATCTGGGGTGCGCATTATACATGGGTACAAAAAAAAAGTTTTTTTTTTTTTTTTTTTTTAAAATCCGGATATGATACGGAGGCCGCCATTACAGATGCGCTTTCTTCCTTCTCTGCTGTTCACTTCAAACACGCTCCATACGAACACAATGCTGTCGTATCACGCTTGCTCGATCATCTGCTCGTTTGCTGTTGCAATGTACCCTACACAAATCCGAAACATTTCTTCGCTATCGAGTTTGCTAGCGCATGCGCAGTGATACTGACCGGCAGAATAACATCCGGTTGTTCCCAAAGATGATCTTTTTTCTGAAATAATTTTACGTTTACGGACTTAAGTAGGAGTCAAAATTTGGGTGCGTATTATACATGGGTACAGGCTTTTTTCCAGCATCGACATGCCATTTTTAGGGTGCGTATTATACATGGGGGCGCATTATACATGGAAAAAAACGGCATATTATATTTGATATATTTTTTGATATAAAGCCCTTCAATGGTCTTTTCTTTCTTTACTCCCCCTATTTTCTTTTTGGACAAACAAGAGAAGGGGGGGGTGGGGGGCTGGGCTGTGACTTCCCGAGCCTACTCTCCATTCTCATCGGTCACTGCCAAGCACTCTCGGCAGGACCGGAGCCACTGAATTATTGAAGACGCCACCGTCCCAAAGGTGAGATGCCACGCGGAAGTCTTTGTTCTCCAGACATGACAAGCGGAGAGCGTTTGATGAAACACGTTGGCCCGCTTACATTCCATCCATCACCGCATTGCTCGGAATAAAAAAAAACTTTTTGGGGTTTTATAAATCACCGGGATTAAAAGTTTAAAAATACATGTGAGGTTCGATGGCTATGGCGTTTACATGCATCTAATGTTTACCTTTGGCCGTTGGCCTTCTACGTCTTATTTTCTGACATGTATACACGAGTACGTGAATAAGTTATGTTCCTGAGGCTGCCGGGCTTACCCAGCGCACCAATAGTAATACCATCCCGGCTCTCCCTCCGAGCTCCATTTTTATTGCATTACATAGCCATGATCCTCTAGCTGCATATGAAAGCTGATAACAAGCTGCAACCTTTGATTTACCCGCCTCGGAGACCCGCTCAGCCAGCCCTCACATTGTCGGTAAGAGCTAGCCGCCCTGAAATCAATGGCAGTTTAATAACGCTAACACATCAAATAGTCAAATGGAATCTTATTGATTGTTTTTACGATACACAAAACAAGGTACTATTTTAAAGATGATGTATTGTGCGTTTACGTTTATGATTGAAAAATATTTCATAGCATGTCTGTCCAAAGTTTAGTGGACTGTAAACACTTCATGGACTACTTTGCTCAATGGCGAGGCAAGCATTTGTTACCATGGTGACGGTTTGTTATTTGTTTTGAATCAAACACCAAAGCAGTTTTCGGATTTCATTTTTTGACTCAGATGAAAAATACAAATGTATGGCCTTGACTGCGGTAAATTTACCGTAATTTCCGGAATATAAATCGCTACCTTGTAGTCCAGTGCGACTTATTTATAGATTTTTCATGATTTTTCATGATTTTCTAAAAGGATTTGTTTTGGTAATGCGGGTAGTAGAAATGATGACATTTTATTTAAAAAAAAAAAAAAAACGTTTTCATTATATTATATTATTTTATGTTACCTTTTCCCCTCATTTTAGCTTGCGCGGTCTATATTCAGTCAAGTCAAGTCAAGTTTATTTGTATAGCCCTAAATCACAAGCAGTCTCAAAGGGCTTCACATAGACAGAAATTGACAATTATTCTCAAAGCATCCCCTGATCTTAAGCTCCCAAAAGGGCAAGGAAAAACTTAAAAACCCCTAGCAGGGGGAAAATGAGAAACCTTGAGAAGGGACCACAGATGGAAGGATCCCCCTTTCAGGATCACCAGGTTGAAATGGATGCAGAGAGGGCACAAATGATACAACATGAAAATCAATTAAATAAAAAGTGGATGTCCATGTCACAGCAGAGGGCTGCCGAAAGGAGCCCTCAATTGTCCTGGCAGTGCTCTTCGAGGAGGTTGAGCTGCAGTTCCCCTATCCTGAATTGGCCACGAGAATCCAGATAGCCGCTGTCAGCATGGGTACCACCTAACCACCTCCCCGGCCGGGGAGGGGGGAGGGAGGGGGTGGAGAGGGAGAGAAAACAAACTCCAGCCGAATCGGCCACTACAGGTTAGTTAAAGGCCATGTCATAGAAATGTGTCTTTAAACGTGTCTTAAATGTTTCTACTGAGGTAGCAGTCCTAATATCCATTGGTAGGGCATTCCAAAGCTCTGGAGCCCGAATAGAAAATGCTCTAGAGCCTGCAGACATTTTCTTAGCCCTCGGTGTCGCTAAAAGGGTAGCGTTTTGCGAACGAAGGTTACGAGACGGAACATAAGGAACAACTAGGTCGACGAGATATGAAGGCGCTAAGCCATGCAGCGATTTATAGGTTAATAGAAGAACCTTGAAGTCACATCTTAAATGGACCGGAAGCCAATGTAAGTTGGCTAGTATTGGGGTAATGTGATCAAATTTTCTTGTCCGAGAGAGCAGCCTTGCAGCGGCATTTTGTACTAACTGTAGACTTTTGATGCGGGACTTAGGAAGACCCGAAAATAGTACATTACAGTAGTCCAGGCGCGACGTGACGAACGCATGTATAATAGTTTCCGCATCACCGGTCGAAAGGATCGGACGAATCTTTGCAATATTACGAAGGTGAAAAAACGCAATTCTGGTTATATTCTTAATGTGCTTTTGAAAGGAGAGAGTTTGGTCAAATATTACCCCGAGATTAGTTACAGTATCGCTTTGAGTGATAGTACGGTTATCTATAGTTATAGCGGTTTCCTTGAATAAGTGTTGATAACGAGCTGGACCAATTATCAACATCTCAGTTTTATCTGGGTTAAGACGAAGGAAGTTGAGAGACATCCATTGCTTGATCTCCGCAAGGCACTTCTCAAGATTACAACAATCCCGCGGATCTGTCATCGATAACGGCATATATAATTGGGTGTCATCCGCATAGCATTGAAAACTAATATTATATTTACGTATTATGTCCCCAAGCGGAATCATATAAATATTAAAAAGAATTGGTCCGAGAACCGATCCCTGTGGGACACCACATGTAACATTATAGAGCTCCGAGGACGCATTGCCATGGACCACTCGGTGCGTCCTGTTTGATAGATAGGAATGGAACCAGCCTAGTGCTGACCCTGAAATACCAACACAACTTCAGACGCGGCTTATAGTCTGGAAATTACGGTAGTTCTCATATCTGCATATTTTACGAGCTTCAGTCAATACTTTTACTAAACTCATGAGATTCATGCAAATAAACAATTACTGAACTCAAACTCAATCCTCTGGCCTGTTCTTGAAATTGGAATTTTTGATCCAGGCTTAAAATCGACACGTGGGAAAACCCACCGCTTCGTGTGTGTGTGTGTGTGTTACGTTCCACGTCCCAGTTGCATCAGTAGGTTGTGTGGATGTTGTCACCATGTGAAACATCACGGTAACCCCCAGCGGGCCCCCCGCCACCTGCACATGTAGGATGTGAAGCACCCTGCAAGCCAAGCCAGCTGCCCTCCGCAGGTGTTGGCAGCCGATAGACAAACACGTTCTACCTGATGGATTCAGCAGCCCTTGTATTGTTCTCAGCAGCAATTCGCGCCTCCGCCCGTTCACGTTGCCGAGCTTCCAGCTGGCATCATCTTTGCGACCTGCCGGATCTTACGAAAGCCGTGCCGGGAGTGATTTGCTACTGATATCATAACTACAGTAAAAAAAAAAAAAAAGGACTTTTGTGAAGTGAAGCGCTGACTATTTTGCACATTTTGTTCCTTCACCTGATGACAAGATGAAGCAAAAAAAGACTTTACCGATGTTCATAGTCTTGGTGCAATTGAGCGGGAATCAATTAATCTCAAAGCAGCCCTGGCAGCTTCCTGAATTGTTAATAAACTCCGCGAGATGAGCGTGATTGATTCGCACTGGCTTGTAACAATCCGCGTCTCCTCGTTGCACTCATTTACTTTTCGGTTCCTCTCCGTCTGCGCCTTTATCTGCCTTTATTGTCTTTGCATATTAGAGTGCAGCCCTCGTCCGACATTCTGCACCATAACTCACAAAGATGGGTGCGATGGCCCTTCTACCTGCCCGGGCTATCGTCTTGTTTTTGTGCACGAGCGTGAAAGATAGCATCTCTCTTCTTGTGTCAAGTGATGAATGGATACGCACGTGCCGACGTTCTCGCGTGTGATTTGAGAAACCGGCGACGAAGCGTCCCGGTGGATAACCATCACGCCGCGTCGGGTGTTTGTGTGTGTCGCACCCTAAACAGACAGGAAGACATCACCTCCCTTCATCTTAGCCGTCAAGATAACATCTTGTTGACTTCACCCGAGACTCAAGATTGTATTTTGACCAGCGCCGATCATCCCTCTAGCGCCTGCTCGCCCACCTTGGAGATCTTATTAAGCACGGCGAGAGAGGGATGGTGCGGAATAGGAATGGGAAGATAGACGGACGAGACAAGGGTACGTTTTAATACCAGAACTATAAATGATGCGTTGTAATATGCAAGGTCGCGGCGAGTACAGAAAGGATATGAGATGGAGGAAACCGACGGGAAGTGAAAAGTTTTGGTGAAGGCCACGTTTACACTTTGTTCCCATGTTTAAGCCATCACGGAAAAACTGGAGTCGGTTTTGAGACGATCAGATTTTGGAACTGTCACAGAGTAGAGGAGAAATTTAGTCGTGGTGAACGCAGGTAATCCTGACGTCACGCCAAATGGCAGATCAAAACTTGCAGTTAGTGGAACTTTTGAGTTGCGTCGTGTTCTGCCGTGTTTTGTTTCTACGGGCCCGACGCGATGTTGCACTATGGTCGGACTCGGCGTAATTGAATTACCGTATTTTCCGGACTATAAGGCGCACCTAAAAACCGAAAATTTTCTCAAAAGCCGACATATAGTCCAGTGCGCCTTATATATGGACCAAATTCCTAAATTTAAACTGGCCCAAAGCATTGTGTCATGAAATCAATCATAAGTGGCCCGCTGAAGACTATGAATCATGAATCAAAAAGACTATAGATCATTATTTTGTGATTATAAAGTAATTTGTTGCATCTGAAGTTGAAATAAAAAAGATAAAATGGAGAATGATTTGATTTGGATTAAAAATCTGACATGATGACATGATGCGCCTTATAGTCCGGTGCGCCTTATATATGGACAACGTTTTAAAATGGGCCATTCATTGAAGGTGCGCCTTATAGTCCGGTGCGCCTTATAGTCCGGAAAATACGGTATATCAATCGTGTAAATGTAGCTTAACAAAGGCCTCAAAGAATCATACGAATCGGCCTCTTGGATTCCGAATCTTGAGCTGCGGATTTTGGGAAGGAATGAATGTTGATTGACAGCTAAATCAAGAGCTTTGCCTTTTGGCTCGGCGCCTTCTTCTCTGTGACAGAACCATTTTCGATCTCACTTATCCTGTGCAGATCACAAGACGGAGAAGGTGATATCTGATGGGTACAGCCTGGACTGATAACGTCAACCACATCGTTTTTGGTGTGCATGACCATGAATACACATCATGTTCTTCCTAATAAAATCTCGAAGATGGTCCATTATTTCCTGCAGGAAGAATTATTCTGAAAGGAGGTTTGATGTTCTACTGTACTCTCACACTTTTACTACCAAAGCACTCTGCCAAGCCAACAGCTGTTTGTCGCTTTTTTTTTTGTCACAGTTTATGACTGCAACATATTGTGGCAAAGTGTTTTGTGGTGAGAGCTCAAATGATCCCGCTTGGTTGTACCATAGTTGCTAGAAACCTCAAAATACTGCTTGCTCACATAAAAAAACTGGCACAGATCAACAACACGAAGGTACCGTATTTTCCGCACTATAAGGCGCACCGGATTATAAAACGCACCTTCAATTTATGGCCCATTTTAAAACTTTGTCCATATATAAGATATATGCATTTGGTCCGCGGGCCTGACTTTGGACACACCTGCTGTAGTGGCTCAATATTGGTCCTTATATAAGGCGCACCTGATTATAAGGCGCACTGTTGGTTTTTGAGAAATTTGGAGGTTTTTAGGTGCGCCTTATAGTGCGGAAAATACGGTACTATGTTGTTCTGCGGCGGCTCGGCGGAGCAGATCCGGCAGAGCGGATCGGGCAGAGCAAATCCGGCAGAGCCGATACTAGCAATAGCTGGGCGATCCGAAAGTATCCCGATCCACGGTATGTTATCCGGTGGCGTCAAGACTACGGTGACTCGACAGAGCAGATTGGACAAAACAGATTGGACGGAGCAGATACGAGCAATCGCCCAGCAATCCGGAAGCTACTCTGTAAACACATCTGAGGAAATGAAAAGTAAAAGATGAGCTTTTGCAATATTTCATCCAAAGAAGTACCCGATTTGATCGCCTCTTATCGTGCCTTTTTCGGAGGGGGGGGGTTAATGCCTCGGTTGCTCGACTAACGTGGGATCTTTTCCCCCTCCATCCTCCCCTGCCTCTTACGTGTATTAAAAGTGAGGCCGATCTGTCCCCTCTTGCAATCCATCCACTTCATCTGCTATCTTCTCCCTCTCCTTTATCACTGCTCCATCTTCCACCTCCGCCTCCTCGGCGTTCAGAGCGCTTCCTAATTTCTTTCTGCGGCCTCTCGGAAGGCGCCTGTTGCCGGTCCAACGCGGGGAGTCTCTCCGAGGCGGGACCATCTAGTCCAGTGGCCGGTTATTAATTACTCCACGATAGCTCATCCGTTCTCCGGCTGCCAACAGAAGTAATTACTTCTCTCCCCATTTTCCTCCCCTCGTCTGCATCAGAAATGACGCGATAACCAGGAACCCAAATTACTCCCGCTGATGAGACAATCATTGAGCACTAGGGAGAACGGCCCAGATTTTTCAAGCCGCCGCTGTGATTTGCCCGTCAGGGTAATGGCACCTCAATTTGGTTTTGGACACATTTGTGGGGCATTTCCAATTTTCAGCTAGTGAAACACTTAGAGATGAAGAGGGAGGGACGGTGTCAATAAATTAAACGAGCAAGTTTTTTTTTTTTCATTCCTCTTCTTTGAAAAGTGAGAGTGGATTTTTCCTTCTCTAATCTAATGAAATAAGAAGTTTGAATGAGTCCCTTCAGTGTTATCAGATTATCAGGAAAACATCTTCCACTCGGTTCTCTTAAAGAACTTCTTTGTGGTGCGGGAAGTTTTGATGATAGCTTCGCTCCGAGTCTTTTGAAACAACTCGACGTTTGTTCCATTCATGGTGGTTTCTGTCTTCTTCATGGCTTTTAAATAGTATAGCACTATTTGTGCAATGCCATAGTTCTCATTTTCCACCTAATCCAGTGCTTCTCAATTATTTTCTGTTACGCCCCCCCCTAGCAAGAAGAAAACTTTTCGCCCCCCCCCCCCCCTCCCCACCGTGACACCGAGCTTGTCTTGTAAATCGTAAAACGTTGCACTGTCGCAAACGTCACAGAAGTAACAATGAGAGCGCCACTGCCCCCTGCTGGGAAGATGCGCAATTACACTTTATTCTAGTACTGCAAAAAAAAGCCTGTTCCCCAGGGTCACACGCGCCCCCCCAGGTATAGCACGGCGCCCCCCAAGGGGGGCGCGCCCCACTATTTGAGAAGCACTGACCTAATCCAACCACAACTATTATTTGCAGGTCTTTTATTTTAATGTTGGCCGTGCTGATAACTGAATGTCATCTGCATCAGCAAAACCCAAATTAGAAAGATTTATACAGTATAGTCAGATGAATCCAGCCACACTGAAAAGAATTGTGTGTTGAATTTGGTCCATTTTATATTTTTCGAGAGCTTAGGTGTCAAACTCAAGGACCTGGGGCCAGATGCAGCCCGTCACATCATTTTATGTGGCCCAACAAGACAAATTGTGCATAGACTTCATGTGTCAATACTAAAATTCCCCAAAAATAGATACCGTAATTTTCGGACTATAAATCGCGTTTTTTTTCATAGTTTGGGTGGGGGGGCGACTTATACTCGGGAGCGACTTATATACATATATATGTTTTTTTTTCACTTTTTTGGGCATTTTATAGCTGGTGCGACTTATACTCCGGTGCGACTTATAGTCCGAAAACTACGGTAATTAAACATGATTAAATTAAGTCTTCACTTTGGTAAAATTGAGAAATTGCTAGCAATTTTTATTACTATTCATCTTTTTAAAATATTTGAACAATTTTTACTAGTCTGTGATTTCATCAGTTTGTTGTGTAGCCTATTCTGGATATAATATAAGCCGTCGACAGACATGATGACCCTCGGAAGGAAACTATGACTACGATGCGGCCCGCGATAAAAGTGAGAAATACATTTTTTTTTAAGTAGGTGTTAGGTTCGCAGGTGAGCTGGAACCAATCCCAGCTGACACCGGCCGAGAGGCAGCGTCCATCACACACTCGAGTGACCGGTCAAGTGCAGGCCATAATAGACAAATAAACCACGTTCACATTCTTGCCTATGGCCAATTTAGACTTTCGAGTCCAAGTGGGCAGCTGCGTGAACACTCGTGAAATCATGGCTCAGCATCTGTATCCAGCTCCGCAAAAAGATTTCATGGTTGCTCCACGCGTCACCCCTATAAAAAAAAAAATCGGGTCGTAATTTATGCATAGTGCTACTATCGAAGCATTAACCCTCGGGGCTGGTAAATAAACGTTTTGATGTCTACGACTAGACAAAGTATCTTCTCTGCGTGCATGATCACTCCACATAATCCTTTGGTAACGCTTTCTACATCTTCAATTTGCCATCAGTCGTCACCATCGCCTCGTCGCCGCTCCACCTTGGCAATGATTTGAATCCTAATGGTCTTTTTACAGCTACTGGCTAATGTTGCCACGGGGGGGACGTAACGGGGCCATAACGAGACAATACCGTCCCATACGCGGCGTATATGAGGGGCAAATTTGTCTGCTTCAATGGTGACAGGAGCAATCTGTAGCGCTGTTCCGAAGAGGAGCCCGGCGGACAGACGGGGCTGTTGAGAGAAAAAAAAAACCTCAGTGTATTCAGGATTATATCGTAGGAGCCCATTGAAAGTCTAATGGACTAGTCGCATCAAATAGTGTTGGTAGGAGCATGCTCAGATGACTTCATGTGCGCACGCACACACACACACACGCACACACTGGACAGAGAGTAATGGTCCAAGCCTTACTGGTAATGGCTTCTGTGTGAGCGTGTGTGTGCGTGTGTGTGTGCGCGTGTGTGTGCGTGCGTGCGATGGAGAAGCAGGTCTCCACAAGAAGGCCATAGAAGGCCATAAAGACGTCTACAATATTGTGTTGCGTGTGTGATGCATGTCAGTATCATAAGGGGATTTATTTTTATTCTTTAACATTTATTTATTTATTTATCTATTTATCTATGTATGTATGTATTTTTTTTATTTTTATCTATTTATCTATTTATCTCTATTTATTTATTCATTTATTTACCGTATTTTCCGGCCTATAAGGCGCACCGGACTATAAGGCGCACCTTCAATGAATGGCCCATTTTAAAACTTTATCCTTATATAAGGCGCACCGGACTATAAGGCGCACCATGAATGCATCATGTCAGATTTGTAATCCAAATCAAATCATTCTCCATTTTATCTTTTTTATTTCAACTTCAGACGGAACAAATTACTTTATAATCATAAAATAATGATCCATAGTCTTTTTGAGTCATGATTCATAGTCTTCAGCGGGCCACTTATGATTGATTTCATGACACAATGCTTTGGGCCAGTTTGAATTTAGGAATTTGGTCCATATATAAGGCGCACCGGACTATAAGGCGCACTGTTGGTTTTTGAGAAAATTTGAGGTTTTTAGGTGCGCCTTATAGGGCGGAAAATACGGTACTTACCTATTATATTACATGATGCTTAAGGATGCATGTCAGTATCATAAGGGGATTTATTTTTATTTATTTATCTATTTATCTATGTATGTATGTATTTCTTCTTCTTTTTTTAATCTATTTATCTATTTATCTATTTATCTATTTATCTCTATTTATTCATCCATTTATTTACTTACTTATTATATTACATGATTTATACACTTAAGTACTAGCACTAGAATAAGAGACATTGCCTTCGGCTGATAGCATTCGGGCACTGAACTAAAACGACAACTCCTTGTTTCATTGTTTGGTTTTGTGTTTTTATTTTGTAATGGCTTTTTATCTTGAGTTTCATCTTTTCTTTATTTTCCCTCATTATTTGTTTGCCTCTTTAAAGCACTCGAGACTTGGCGCTTTACAAATCATTGCCTTGCCTTGTCTTGCAAAGCACCGGCGCCTTTCATGACAAATATTGGAGGCTCTAAATGAAGTAATCAGGCGCGAGATATGAGGGTGATGCCCCTAACGCATCTGCTTTAGTATGACGCGAGGGATGGCGCGGCTAATTAGCAGCAGGTGTGCAAGGTGGTGGTCATTAGGTTAATGATGTCAAGGATCTCCAGTTTGTAAATGAAACTTACATGAAGTCATCAATTCACGCAAATTAGCTGAATCAGATCATCTAATAAAAGGAACCTTCTGCTAGCTAATTGGAGTTATTCGCTATGTGTGTCATTTTGCTAACGCTAACTGTATTTGTAGCACACCTAACGCGACACACCAATATTGATCATCGATCCGGTCAGAAGATAGATACCGTTTTTTTCCATGTATAATGCGCAAAATTTAACTAATTTATTGTCCTAAAATCTGGGGTGCGCATTATACATGGGTACAAAAAAAAAATGTTTTTTTTTTTTTAATCCGGATATGATACGGAGGCCGCCATTACAGATGCGCTTTCTTCTCCGCTGTTCACTTCAAACACGCTCCATACGAACACAATGCTGTCGTATCAGACGCTTGCTCGATCACCTGCTCGTTTTCTGTCACAATGTACCCGACACAAATCCGAAACATTTCTTCGCTATTGAGTTTGCTAGCGCATGCGCAGCGATACTGACCGGCAGAATAACATCCGGTTGTTCCCAAATATGATCTTTTTTCTGAAATAATTTTACGGACTTAAGTAGGAGTCAAAATTTGGGTGCGTATTATACACGGGTACAGGCTTTTTTCCAGCATCAACATGCCATTTTTAGGGTGCGTATTATACATGGGGGCGCATTATACATGGAAAAAAACGGTAGATCGTTTTTAAACATCTGGTTAATTTAGTAGTGTATAGTTGACACCCACTAATTGAGGATTGATAGCCCACAAAAAAAAAAAATTGGCGCTATAAGTGACACCCATTTAAATGCATTGGAGAAAAAATAATAATAATTAATTCTCCCCAAAACACTGTTGAACATTTAATGCATGGAAAATATAAATCTGCATTTTTGTATTATAATAAATTTCTCTATAAATTGCATTGGGAAAGAAACAGATTTAACGATTGCCCAAGAATGCTGCTCTAAGTTCAAAGTTCAAAGTTCAAAGTCAGCTTTATTGTCAATCCCTTCATATGTCAAGACACACAAAGAAACCGAAATTCCGTTTCCTCCATCCCACGGTGACGAGACACAGTACATAAAATTAGACGACACAAAATAAAAACAAGAAGGCACAAACAATAAATAATTTTACGATTATTATTATTTTTTATGAATGTACAGTACATCTGCTTGTCTGGTACTAGTGTTGTTGTAGGTGTTGGAAAAGTCCTGTCTTGCTTTACGTGTGCTTATGTTATTTGAACAACAATTTAAAAGCCGCCTCAGGATGAGAAGGAATACGTGCGTGTGTTTTGACACATCGGCTCTCCGTTGCAGCCCCCCCCCCCCTTCCTTTTCACCCAGCGCAGCGGCCGTAATATTGCAAAGTCATCCTTGATTAACCCCTGCTGAATGACTCCTATTAGAGCTAATTAGCCCGGGCGGAGCCAGCCGCTCTTCATGCAGATGAAACGCCATGAAGAGGGGCAGGCATGGATGGAAGTGGCCAGAAGGACTTTTAGGAAAGGGTGGAATAATGACGGCAAGTTTTTGCTCAGTCCACGCTCAATATGAGAAATGCGAAAAGGCGTAAACTGCAAATATAATTTGTGTTTATTCCGTGCTGCCAAATCCGCTCGGCCTACCGACGAGATAACCGTGCCAGCCTCCCCCGGCCGTCCCCCGCTATCAACCAGGAGCGGGGGTGCAGAGGCCGCGTTGAAGAGCCCACTCAGCCTGTCCGGTGATTGCCTCAGTCTGTCATCAGCCAGACGATTTCTATTATTGCAGATGGATGATTGGCCTGGCGAGATGCCGGCCTGGCAGAGCGAGCTCATTTCGGAGCACTTTGAAGTGCGAGTCTCACTGTACCAAGAGGGGAGGCGATTGAAAAGGGAGATTTGGCGACAGGGACGGCCGATAATGGCGACGGGCGAGCGTGTTAATGTTACGGGCTCCGGCGGTAATTTACTTGTTAACGGCGAGTGCTTTTCCGCAAAACAAACAGACGCGGGTATCTCCGAACAAGGAGTTTGTTTGTGTTTGTGCGCCATGACGGCGCGTGTCACGCTCCCCTCATCACTTGCTGCACATTTAGGGCGCAACCGCTTAGCTTGTGCTGTAAACAGCCTCCGCCGCGTACAAAAGATCCACTATCTGGCTTCGGCCGTGGCGCGATCGGAGGTCAGCGTCATATGAGCAGCACATGGCCTTGCTTCGTCTCATGTTGTTGTTCTGCATCAAATACAATTAGCCCGACACGGGGACATCTTGAATGTGGCTATTGAAAGGCCTTCGTCATCCGACTCGGACCGAATGGATCGTTTTCACCCGAGTCACGGCGTCTAGCTACGTGGTATTTTCATGACGTATTGATCCGCAGCGTCACAAATGGGATTTCATTATGCATGATGTGTTAAAGTTTGGAAAGTACACTGTAAATCCTGTTTGGCTTCTTGAGTTGATGATGTCACCGGGGATGATGTCAGTCTTACTGCCTCGGAGCATCGCCTCAAAACCTCATTTGATGCAGACGGTAGATCCCAAATTTGGAAATGCTCAAAATCTGTATTCTAGAATTGGTGGACTAGAACTTGCGAGCTGGTCTGAACCGATAACCGAATTTCAAATCCAATCTCCGGAATAAGGTAAACAAAGGCTTGACCCGCGACAGAGTTGACGTGACCTCAAAGGGGTTAATGGCTAGCAGCTGTCTCCAGTGGCATAAAGTGAGGAGGCGCTAATCTAATAATTGACAAATTGCCTAATTGCAATGAATGCTTCCTTAGCTAACACGTTGATCTGTCTTCTCTTCTTTTGTCTGTGAGTAAAATCAAAGATCACTATGGGTCAAAATAGACGGAATGCAATTCACTCGACGCCAGGGATGTCAAACAAATGGTAGTCATCATTTCCTTTAAAGGGCCATTTTGACTGTCAACGCCTTATCTTATATACAGTACAGGTTACACAACAAACTGATGAATAACTAGTTTTGAAATCAGACACTAGTAAAATATATAAATGTTTATATGTATATTATTTATACATTTTTATTATTTTTTTATTTATAATATATATTATATTTTATATATATTTTATTATATTTATTATTATTATATAGTATTATAGTTTTGAAATCAGACACTAGTAAAATATATAAATGTTTATATTTATATTATTTATATATTATAATATATATTATATTTTATATATATTCTATTATATTTATTATTAGTATTTATTATAATAAATAAACCTCTTTGGGTTTTTGAAGAGCTCTATACAAATTTAATGAATTATTATTATTATTTATATAATGATACAAATATTTTAAATAGATGAATGCTCATAAAAATTGCTCGCAATTTCTACATTTTTTTTAAAAGTGAAGACAATTTGTAATTTTAGTATTGACACATGATGCACAATTTGTCTTTATATACAAATGATATGGCGGGCCGTATCTGGCCCCCCGAGCCTTGAGTTTGACACCCACCCTCTACACCTTTGCAGTCTCCGGCGCCACAGGCCTTCATTGAGCCAAACCGGGTCACATTAAACCTAATGGACTTTTCCCCTGGACCCAAACGACATGCATTGTGCTCCTCAGCAGCAGCAGCACCTTTGCTCCATCACGACTGACACTGGCATTGGATTCCCCGCGAGGATGTCTCGCCTCTCGATCGCATTCAGCGCTCGCGCCGTGAATGGCGCGTGCGCTAAGCCCTTACACCGATCGCCCATGCGGTGGGCGTGCTGTCAATATTGGCCCATTCACCGTGAGTGAGCAAATCTCCCCTTGACATGGCCGGCCATGCGTGTAATAGCTAGGATTAAGATAGGAAGGTACACACATGAATATACAAGACGGCGGGCGGGCGCTGCAGCCTCGGGAAATTAGCCAGGCCGCGAGCAAAAGAGCCTGGATGTCAAACGCTCGCCGCTAGCTCCCCTGACGACCAATGAGGCCGTTCTATTTCAACTTATCAAGGTAATTTGGATTCTTGTATGATTTGAAAGAAAATCTCCGTGTCATTGTGCGCAGGTGCTGGGATTAGCATGACATAAACGCGCAAGGTCGGCTGCTTTTGTACGCCGACGGTTGCTATAGCTTCAAAAGACTCGTGTCGTTCCTGACCTTGGGGCTGCCGTTATTTATTTTTCGGCTTCCCAGTCACCTCCCCTGGCGCACTCATTAGAAATCTTCGGATTACAAAAAAAAGATTTACGATCATGCAAACAAATGTGCTTACCGTTTTTTTCCATGTATAATGCGCCCCCATGTATAATACGCACCCTAAAAATGGCATGTTGATGCTGGAAAAAAGCCTGTACCCATGTATAATACGCACCCAAATTTTGACTCCTACTTAAGTCCGTGAACGTAAAATTATTTCAGAGAAAATATCATCTTTGGGAACAACCGAATGTTATTCTGCCGGTCAGTATCACTGCGCATGCGCTAGCATACTCAATAGTGAAGAAATGTTTCGGATTTGCGTAGGGTACATTGTGACAGCAAACGAGCAGGTGATCGAGCAAGCGTCTGATACGAGAGCATTGTGTTTGAAGTGAACAGCAGAGAAGAAAGCACATCTGTAATGGCGGCCTCCGTATCATATCCGGATTTAAAAAAAAAAACAATTATTATTATTATTTTTTTGTACCCATGTATAATGCGCACCCCAAATTTTAGGAAAATAAATTAGTTAAATTTTGCGCATTATACATGGAAAAAAACGGTAATTTTCTACCATTTGGTCTTTTTGCTATAATAGCGTGCATGGATCTTTCAACGTCAGCCTTTTTCATCAAGTGACAACAGAGGAGATGAGGCTGGGTAGAAGATGCAAGCTGGAGGGAGAGTGATTGTGAAACCTGAGAGGGTTGAAGGCCCTTTTTGCTTCACTTCCTGCTGGCTTGCTTGCAAAAGTGCAAATGGGTGTTTTCCGTCTCCCACTCTTAGCCTAATTGGCACTTAACAGCCGCCTCTAATGGCCGCCTTGATGCTTGCTCCTCGTGCAGGAAAACAGCAAGCAGCTGAGGGTGCACCTTGGCTTGCACCCTCTGCTCCCATCACTTCCTCCCTCCCCCACTTTTTGCGCTCCTCGGAGTTTGCACCCCCAGACAGCCCCGAGCGCTCATTATCACTTTCCAGAGTCTGGAATTCACTCCTCCTCCTGACTCGCTCGTCGTCCGCCCCCACGTTCACCTTCTTCCACGAACGTGAAGAAGATGTCAGTCTGTAAGCAGGCTCCCGGCCAGAAGCCATTCTGACATACAACTTGCTCCACTTTATCTTTATTTCACCGGGCCTTGCTCATCTCGACCGAATGTCCTTTCCCGCGCCCACGGCGGACGGAGCATATTCTCGAAAAAGGTCACGGCAAAGAGTTTGAACGGGCAGCCGCACGTGAATGAAGCAACATTTTAGGTCCTAGTCGGAACGCGCTTTGATAAGACGCCACTTTTGACAAATCATGAAAAAGTTCGCCGTGACTCCAGCGAAGCCCGACGATGTCAGCTAGCCGGCATTAGCATTCCCGCTAGGGGAACGACTGTGAGTCGGAATAGAAATGGGCTGGTTCAGTGAGCAGGGGGGGGGGGGGGGTAGGTCTCATTCGTCTTGTCCTGTTTAAATACACTGGTTAACTCCTGCCAACAGGGAAGCCATTCAGCAAAAGGCCAAGGGCATCTGTCATGTGTTTCAGCACATTGATATGGTCCTCCCTCGTTCTGTGCCGCTCGCCATCCTCCATCGTCACTGTTTATCGCTCATTTTTTTTTCCTCGGCGTCCACCGGAGAGACGGCCGGCCGGGTGAATATGCACAAGGCTGACGTGATTAGCAGCATGGTAGCCTCGTGACGGATGGCGCCTGCTCCATTATTAATATAGTAAAAGCAGGGCCTGCCAGGTAAGAGCAATGTCAGCATTGACAATATAATGCCCTGCGGATAATAGCCCTCACTTATTTCTTCTTTCTATCTTTTTGCAACCTTCTCGTTGCTGTCGGCTGGAATCTGGAAGCGGGGAAGGACAAATGGAAGGAAAGAAAATGACAGTGATTTATTGTATTGGGTTCAAGGAAAGACAAGTCAACTGTAAGAAACTCAGTTACGTTTCTCAAGCTGCAATCGCTGCATCTTGGTGGTATCATTTTGGAGCGTGCAGGTCGTCCAACAAGATGATGACTCAAAACTAGGAATGGTTGATGCTCTACTTTTTTTTTTTTATCTTATCAGACCAGAACCAGTACCGCTTTGCAATTCTTGAATAGTCACTTGCAAATACTCATTTTAAAGAAAGACCTTGATATATAATTAAAATAAATGTAATACATTTAAATAAATTCAATAAATTGAAAATAAATCGAAATAAATTGTCCTGAAAATGACATTATATTAATGACAACGTTTTATCATTCTAATTTCGATTTCCTGATCGTAAAATTGTCACAAGACGGAAGACGATATCGGCTCCCTGGTATCGGTATACTCGCCCATCGCTACCAAAGAATGGCTGAGAACAAAACGTCAAACAATTCTGAAGAGCACAACTCGAAATTTGACGAAGGTCTCTGGAGAAGCAGTTCGGGCCAAAATCTCAGCTGCCACATTCTCAAGTCTCATTTGCAGCAAAAGGTTACCATGACAATGGCATGATTTTCATCAAGGCCAATTTGATCAATAATACTGTTGGACCACACAAAAATAAAAATAAATTCCACATGTGTATATCTGAATTGTTGCAGATGGATGTCTGCAGCGATAAATGTTGGCCAGGCCGTGTGCAAGTGTAGATTTTTCCCCCGATTGAAGAGATCCATCTCTCGCTATGAAAATACACGCTATTTATTTTTCCTTGTACCAAAACACACAAGGAGACGAGGCAGGACAAAGGAACAAATTGTCCACTTTTACGCCATCATTCTTCTCATCCTATTGAACGCATACATTGACGTAGGATTGTTGGTGAAGGTGGTTGCTAGATGAGCTTTGGGATGGTGGTGGCAGTAAGAGACGGATGAGAAATAAAAGCAGATTTAAAGAGCAAGAGGGAGGGATAAAAGCAGCATATCGGCCAGAGCAGTGAGAGGAAGAAGAAGGAGAGACCAAGTGAGTTGTGTCAGATGGATAAATGTCAGACGGAGCTTTGTCGTCCATCTGAACCAAACGCTCCTTCCCAAAATGCCATGCACAAATCACATAGCCCCCCCCCCCACAGTAATGAGATTACACAGACCTCAAGAATTGTGATGCGCTCATCCACGGACAGAGCGAATCATCGGAATCACTTATAACTCAGACGCGTCTTTGTCATTCCGAGCACATCCGGCGCACAACTTACAGCGCATGAGTAACATGCCGGTGGGTCACCATAATATATCGCTTTGACTTTACAATACAAAGCCTCCATTTATTTTATTTTATTTTTTTCACCACTACACTCTCAAAAAGTATCAGCATCCACACCTATGGCATTTTAGGAAAAAAAAAATAAATCTTTTGCCCTTACAAAAAGGCATTTGCAGGATGTCGCAATATCAAAAGCGCAGATGGCGCAATAACTCTTAAGGCACTTTTAGCCAGAAGCTACAAAAAAAAGCATTTCTGAAAATGCCTCACAACACAGCGCAATAAAATTGCACGTTGGAGTCACCGAAAACCAAAAGATGAAAATAAAATGGCTTCAGCTAAGAGTTATTATGCATGCCATGTTAGGAACCTCATTCGACAAATTGCATGTACTTCGAAGTGCTACTTCTGACATCCGCTATAAAGCAGGTGTAATGCAAAGCCTCACATCCTGCATCTCACACTAATTAAATATTTACTCAGTAAAACAATACCGGCCACGGCCTGTCCGGCCTGGACATGTTTACCGCACGACTTCTGCTTTCAGACTAGCTTCTCAGTCCTTCTTCCAAATCTAATATAGCCATCCATAAATAGCGCGCCTATCCTGCCCACATTGGCCGAGAGTGACAATGCCCCGGAGCCAATCGGGCTCGCCCAATCTGCTAAACCCCGCCCCTCCACGCTCCACTGCCGCTTTAACGGGCCCTCAACCGCCCATTTACCTTAAATGGATAAACAGGGGAGTTGATTGACACATAAAGCCACGCCTCTTCGTTTAGCCTCGCCCCTCCCCTCCCTTCCCCTCCCCTCCCCTGGCTTCCCATCAGTGTCTATTTTGGCAATACGGATACACATGGAGCCTCCATCACCGCCTCCACTCGCTTTTACGCACCGAGTCCGGTAATGCGCGCAGGTCCCGATCGTCACCTTCTGAGCAATCGATCGATCCTCTCGTGGACTAATATGACAAACGTGCGCGCGTAGAGGCGTGACACGGGCAAAAAGAGGAGGCACATTTCCCCCCGGCGTGGATCAGTCTATCCTTTCCGCGAGCGAGTGTCAGCATGGACGTCCTGGCGAACCACAGTATATTTCAGGAACTTCAGCTGGTGCACGACACCGGCTATTTCTCCGCCATGCCTTCGCTGGAAGAGAACTGGCAGCAGGTAAGTGATTAAACCACGCACTTGTGCGATCGGGAAAAAGGGACGGCAACTTTTTAGCCAATTAAGTAGTTTGGGATGAATCGGAAAAAGCGTCTTTTTTTGGGGGGGGTGACTCATTCGTACAGTCGATGTGACACTTTTTCCCCAGAGCTGGATTTCATGCGGACGCACGTCGGCGCGTAATAAAGCTGTCAAGTACGATTTGCGAAGATGAAGATGCGCAGGCCATCACCGAGACAGAATTGGTCGTGAATTATACATCCGCATTACCGAGTTGTGGAGCCCCCACACGAAGAGATGCGCGCACCGCCCCCGCCTCGCATTTTCTCCCCCCCCCCCCTACCTTCTTATCCATAATAGATACGCTGACATGTCTGTCTTTGCATCTTTTAGATGGAATGTTGACATAAATATTCCAGAAAGGCATATTCCTTCTTGTATCTCACTTCCTGAATACAAGTTGAGTAGATGGCCGGGGGAGGTGAGCACGTGGTCACTTAGTGATCGAGACAATTTCATCTTCACATCAATGTACATATTTTTCCAGACATTATTTTGTACATTAGACAGTTAGGGTGAGATTGAAACACGTGTAATATCTTTTTTTTTTTTAATTTATTCATTCTGAAGCATCTGCACCACCTGCATTGCTGCTTTTTTCAATGATGCTGACCAAGCTCCAAAAAAAAAAAGAGACAGCAAAAACCAAACTATAGATGCACGGGCATACATATAACATTGTTAAGCTTTCCCGTCGTCTTTGCTCCGCTTTGAAAGGAGAGGAAAAAAAAAAAAAAAGAGGGGGGACGGTGCGTGACGATGGATCCATTTGTTGTGGCCAAGCAGCCTAATTGGCATCCCGCTGTTCCCCACCAACGCGTCTTTTCATAACATGCTCCCAGCTCCCTGCCTCCACTGTCAGTGGATTTTTGAAATGGCACTCGTGCACCTCACCCCCCCAGCCAGCATCTCTGAATCAATACCTAATGCAAATGGAAGAGAGTGTGAGAGCTCTTATCTGGAGAGCCTGCAAATGTCAGTTTGCCTTGACTGGGATGATTGCCTGCAGCTCGCAAGACAATTCAATTTGGAATGAAAAACAACAAAATTGCACTTGAATTTGCCAACTTGTATCAGCGTGTTGCATTTTTTTCAATACCTCAAGACGATGATTTATATTCCACGTCAAGACGATCTGCTGCAAGCGTCGATTTGAATCCTGATACAATTCTGCGACAAAGTGTGATAATCCCACCTTCTGTTTTATTAGCAATGCAAATCATCCCCCAAAAATATTTGCTTGCACATTTGCACAGCAAACCGCCTGCTGCGGCAACATGAGGAGGTCACCGAGTTCGCCTCTACGCAAGAATTTTAAATTCGGAGCACTTTGCGCTATTCCAGTCCTAATTTCGAGTCTGATGTCTTTATGGCCTGAAGGTAGGCGGCCATTGTTGGAGCTAAATGATTCCCAGAGATCCGTAATAGCTGAATGGGGAGCAGACACGGGTAAAAGTGTTTCGGGGGTCTGCAGATGGTACGTGTGAGGCGGCTAGTCGTTGCATTATCGGAGCTAACCAAGCTGAAACGTTGAATCCCCGCACGGTCAGTCGGAACAAATAGCCGCTAATAAGCCGGACTTAGTGGTGATTTCCCCTCAGAGAAACGCAACTCAACATTGACAAAGACTTATCTGAGCTGCAGCCGCACTCGTGTTTGCCCGTCCACTTGTGCGGATGCCACGTTTGGCGTGCGGGCAGACATTGGTCAGCCATTTTTCAGACCCTCTTGATGATGCAGCTTATTTGTATAGCGCTTGACCCTGAGGGATAACAAATGAGTGTGCGTCATTGACCCCAGGACACAATCCGTGACCTGGCCGATGAATTGGGTACGTGTGTGTCCATCCCTCGTTTCGTGTGGGCGGAGCCAGGCAGCAACAGGGCGCTCACGTACATGTAGTCTCTCGCACGCACATTTCTGCATCTGCACGGGCGAGGCGGGGGGGAAGGGGGTGGGGGGGGAGCAGTTGCAAAGCATGGCAGTGGAAGAAGTTGCCGAGCACGCACATTCTCCCACCGCTGCTTGGGTTTCGCATTTCACAGTCGGGCGGGCTTGAACCCCGAAGGACTGACGAGCTACTGCAGACAGACAGAAGATGAAGATGCCGGGCATGCATGGGGAGTCTGGGAAGTGTGAAAAGAACTCGGACGGTGGACAAAAGTGGCAAAAAGATGGCGTGGCATCTGGCCGTGTGTCTTCCCGAGTTATGTAATCGTCGGTGGGCCACAGCTGCTTTTCTCACACACGGCAGACTCGATTTCAGCCACCTCGCTTTCGGATCCTGCCTTCATTCCGCCTATAGAAGAAGCTCCGTATGGATTTTTCGAATTTTTCTATAGCCGTCCCCGACCGCCTGGCACTTTGAAAAACTTCCAATTGTTTTGAAAAGTCACCTGATTGTCACGTTTATGATGGACACATACCGAGATGCTACAATAAATGTCTCGGCTAATGCTAATATTAAACCCTCAAGCTAGCGAAAATAAACAGACCAGGCATCTGTTTATTTTATGTTATGATGATTTTGATACTTTCTGTTTGTTCTGTGGTGCCTCATTTCAGGAGGCCACAAAAATACGGCTGCATATTTCTGGATCTGCTATACAATACTCCAGTTTTTGTGTCGCTTATGTCATTCACGCACTTTGTATTTGTTCCCCGCTGTCTGTTGCATGATTTAGAGTTACCATAGCGACAATATTAAAACATCCAAGTTGTCGTCCCCGTGGGGCAATTAGTTTTGCAGGCAAGTAAATAAAACCACGCCATGTTTTGCTTGGAGTTGCTAGCAAAGGTACCTACCAAATTTGTCGTCGTAGCATTTATCGGTTATCGCATCGGTCCTCGTGATCATCGACGATTACTTCATCTTGAATTTGCTGTGTGGTGACTGTAAAATGAATTTGGGACTTGTTTTTCAGCAAACATTCTTCAAGTGTTCTTGTGATCTTGTGATCCTCTGATGACTAATATGATTGATTTTTGCCTCAAGCCAAAAAAGCAGTCAGGAGATCTTGGTCACGTACAATCCATTGGATGGGGCGGCCTGGTCCGTGAAAGGCTGCCTTTGTATAATCCAGCCCAGAATGGGGTTTTTTTTTTCCTCAAAGCTTCTATTTGGAGCAAGTGTCTGTTTACGCGAGTTAAAAAAAAAGGCCATTAGAAAAACGAGCAAGGAGTTCATCCAATTAAAACGAGCTGATAAATGAGGCCTACACTCTTCGGATTCTATTTGGAGTCGGAGTTAACCAGACTGGTTCGGGTTTATCGCTAGCTGATGCTCCACGCAGGTTTGTGTAATGAGATGTGCGAGTGACCCCTTGACCCAGTAACATCCATTCTGCGATGAGAGCGCTCGGCGAACTCTGCCATGTCTGTCTCATCATTCAGGCAGCTGAGAGGCTATCGCCAGTGATAGGTGCCTGCTACTGCTTTATGGCCGCTGATGAAAAGCCGGGAAGCGTTGATGAAAGAGACTGCGGCGCTGGATGTATTCATTTGGCTGACACGCCGCTGCCTGGCCTGTCATGGGAGGGAGCGGGGGGGAGGGGGTGGCGTGGACAAGCACATCTTTATGTATAGGTTCGCCAAACGCTCCGGCGCTCCAGCTTTGATTAACAACCGCTAGAAAAGTCAGATGTCGCTTTGTCGCGCAGCTCGGAAAATGACTTTCACATCATCGGAGTCCAATATCGGGCACGCTCGTCGAGGCACCTCAGACTGATCGGACGTGCTTGGCTCGTCGAGGAGACGGGAGCGGAATGTCTACCAACGGTTTTATAGAAATTTCTGAAAAGGCATTCACAAGCTGTGCCAAAGAATCTGGTGATGGATGACACAATAGGCGCTAACGCTGTTAGCATTTAAGCTAAACTAGTAAGTGGAGTAACTTTACAATATCACGTTTAGATATGAAGTTGTCAAAAAGATGATCTCGCCTAAGGATAAAATACCAAGCTAACCTCCCCTCTAGATCTGCCGAAAGCTATTTGTATTTGGAAGACCTGAATGGCATTCCGAGACCGAGACCTTGACTCGGCTCAAGCGTTCAAAGCGATACAGGTTTGTGAACATTGTAAAGAGTTTTTAAATGTTTTAATCGAGACAAGATAAGATCCTGAAAGACCAAGGCCGAACATGCCGTACAAAGTGCAAAACACGATGAGTTGAGGGGAAACTTTTAAAAACACATTTAGCCAAACAATGGTGTCTAGTAGGTTTGTATTTAAGCGTCGATTAAATAAAATGTAAAGTAAATTAACCACACAATTATTGTTTTTAAGAAATCTTCCAAAGTTTAAGTTAATTTTGATCAGATATGGCTTTATGATTCCCTAAATGTGTTTTTGAAACTGAATTAGAACATGTCTTTAGAGTTTAGAGATTTTCATTGTTATATTTTTAATTTTTTTTTTTTTTTTTTACATTATATTATTGTTGTTATTATGACAAAAACAAGGGCAGAAAAACAAATCTGGAAAAGTTTACTTGCAAAAAATTCCATAAAATATTCTTGAGTGGTCCAATCATCCCACAGTGAGAAATTAAATACATAAAATAATAAATAAACAATGACATTCATGCCCATGATTATCGCGTGACCACTAACCACAACCGTAAAACGAGGCCACGGAGAAAGTAATTTTAAATCCGTTATGAAATCAGCATCTGGAGAATCTGTTGTAAGCCTTCCAGGTCTAAGCACAGCGACCGGCTTTGTGTTTTCGTAGCCGCGTACGATGAATGAGAACATGCATTCAATATGTTGATGTGTCGCAGCAGCATCGTTGATACGAATCCTTTTCCGATAAAACAGTCCTAAAAAAATGTTTGAAAATGAAACGATCCTCTCCCTTCTACCTCATCTCACTCTGGTCTTACGCGAAGAGGATGTTCAGGCATTTAATGGGCCATGCCTGGCACGGCACTGCATCCCATCTCACCGCCTACCTGTTGCTAGGCAGCTTTAGCGATCAGTGCCAAGAGAAGGGACTCCAGCCCGTTTGCTAATATTCCCATCCCGGGGGGGATCACGCCACATCGGACCTTCTCCCTCAGGAGCCAGAAGAGCAAAGAGATGCAGGGCAGAGAGAGACAAGGGCAATTTGACTGAGTAAACACCGCTGCTTGTTGTCATCTGAAGCTAGTCATCAATCACGGCCTTTAGCCTACGCCGCTGACGGCGGCAAGGACATGCCGTAAAGCCACTTGTTTATAAAGCAGGGCGAAGAATCTTGACTCTAGTGAGGGGAAGGTGGGGGGGGGGGTGCATATGCTTTTAAATTCTCTTTAGATGAGATGTCCCAAGGTGGAGCAGGAGCTTTCAATGTTATGTAAGACACTTTGCAAGACTTAACTTGGTTCCATATAAAATGCTTTGGTTCTTTTGTGCAGGCTCCCGCAGGCAGGCCTGAATTGTTCGGGTGAGGTAGAGCCGCCACAAAAAAACGGGTAGAGCCATCGATGTGGTGTTATTTTATTCTGACATTTAGCCTTGGCGCGAGGGGGAAAAAAACGGGTCGTATAAGTGTCAAATTAGAATGACGGTTGGTTTCTAACAGGGGCCGGCAAGTGGCCGACAATGATTTAATGAGACCTGTGGGAGGAGCCATTAATCAGCTTGACATTGAACATGTTTCCTCATTGTTCTTGTCGCATAATGCGAGCAGGGCAGCGCCTGTAAACTCGAGGTCCGCCACCCACCGAGCAAAGGCAACGAAACTAGACAATTAGGTTTCGTCAATGTGTCAGGTACGATTTTTCTACATTTTGAAGATTTGGATCTCAGCTGAACGGCCGATAAATGCCGTGCTGTATCTATCATAGGAGTGTTCGCCAAAAAAAAAAAAAAAAATCCCACCTAAAACTGTATGTCATATATGTCGAGGGAAATTATTTTGACATTTTTGGACTTTCCAGTTATCATTCGGCCCATTTCTTTGCTTTGACTCCAAATATTGAGATATGCACGGTGGCAGTGAGCAGTTTGGCAAACGGTGAACAATTTCAGCGGAATCAAACTGTTTACAGTCCGACCGAACATTAAACAAAGAATTGTTACAGGAATGCCTACATCATGTCTATTTAAAATGTGTCTGTTTAGCTTAATGCTAGCAAACAAAGCAAACCGCCACTGACATGCTAACTGTTAACGATAGTCACAGTTATAATAAAAATGGAGGATCGACAAATAGTTAAATACAGCCAAAGTCACAGGCGTATATTCTTTATCATCTACGGAAAATAATAGCATCTTGCAGTAGCTAGCTGTCAAAGATGAAGTCCAATTGTTCATTTGATTGAAGTTTATACTGCCTCCTGGTGGTCAAGGTGGGCACACAAGAAGGAACAGCACTGAATTGGATTGCATCAATAAATCACAATGTTTTTTTTCCACAAAGAACAATATCATAGCTATTTTCCCTTATTGGAAAAATAATTATTCTGGAGGGCTGTAATGGATAATGGCTTTTTCATTCAATGAGAAAAGATTGTGTGTTTTTAGTTCCGATTGAGTGCGGTCACGCAACAAATTTATCTCAAAGGCTAAGATGGAAAGTCTCCAGACAATAAATGGGCCTGTCTCAAAGACCCACACTCCCTCCTTTATTTCTCGCTCCTTTCCTTTCTTGATATTATTCTAACGGAAATATAGCTGACATGGCAACCCGCTTCTTACGTTGTTGTTTCCCAATATAAACACTAGGGGGCACATTTTTTTTTTGTTGCAGCGAGTTCGGTCTGCGTTGCGGGCAGAGTCAATTGACTAGCGCTCAGGTCTGAATTGCAGAATTTTTTTTTTCTTTTTCACAATTGTCCAGTTAATTGGTGTTCACCCGCGTGGATCTATTTACAGCGGCACTTAATGATGAGCTGGCAACCCTCTTATTAGATGACTCTCCAGATGGTCACTAGGGTCTTCCGCTCACTTGTTGGAATCTTTCAAGTTCTTTCCACACCAATCATCCACGCTTGACTTTTCGACACGAATATACAGACGAAAAGTACACACAAACGATGTGTATTTACTAATAAGTTACACGAACAGGTCAGCGGTTCCTCCCGGGCGTTTCGCATGGCGAGACAGCACATCCTCTTGCTCTTTAGTTTACCACTGTTGCGTCCCAGATATTATTTCATTGTAAAATGATGCCAATTAGTAAAGCCAGTTGCCCGTGGCTGTGGTCTGGCTCTGTCTCCGTTCCGTCGGGGAAAGTTATTTGGGTCGGCTGCTATTTTCAGCCCGTGATGTTGCCAGGAATACTTCAGGGACCAGCCACTGTTTTATAAGAGAGCACATCAATAATTTTCACTGGTGTGTGTGTTTGTGTGCGTGTGTGTGTGTAAGCAAGGCGCAGCGACAGAGCACAGCACGGGTTTATTGGGTTCATCTGTGTGTGTGTGCGCAGGAACAAGAGAAGAGTTTGCTTTTGAATATTCTGACTAGCAGGTGCGTGTGTGTTATAGCACACAAAAACATGGGGCGCGACACTTGTCAAGGTCAAAGGTCAAGCTAGATTTACAGCCTACATCCAGCTAGCTTTTGTTGCGGCGCTTTGGGGGGGAAATTGGGAAGCGCAGCGTTGGTACTGCGGCAGCGGAGGGGCCACCGGGTTCACAAGCGTTTCCGTCCATCCGTGAGCAACATCAAGTCACTCGCCGCGCTCTCTCACCACTCTTGGCGGAGAGCCCGCTGGCGAGAAGATGTCTTTCAATATTTTAAGCAGCTCGGGCTAATCTTTGCCGCTCGGGTTTGTCTTGAAAGCGTCGCCGTGGGAATAAAAAGGCAACGACAATGTCTCACCTGCTTGCACGGATGTAAAGTCATTGCGATGCCAATGCTATTGTATTGCGTAACTGTGCGTTACTGCTGCTGCACGGACGAGTCAGCTCGTCGGTGTCAAAAAGTCGCTCGTTTTATGGGCTTGAGGAGGAAGCGTTGCCGCTTTTTGCAACAAATGAGTGCGTTGAGTGAGATTAGTCCGTCACCTTAACACTGGAGAAGCTTTTTTTTTTTTTTAATATATTTTTTATTTTATTTGTTCATTATTTATTTTATTTTATTATTCATTTACTTATTTTATTTTTATTTTTAAAACTAAATTAAGTAATTTATTTACTTATTTATTATTCAATTATTTTATTTATTAATTTTATTTTTTTAATTGATTAATTAAGTAATTTATTTATTTAGTCATTCATTATTCATTTCTTTTATTTATTTATTATATATATATATTTTTTTAAATTAATTAATTAAATTACTTTTATTATTATTATTTTTTTATTATGGGGTGGCCACTGATATCTCAGGGGATCAGCGACACAAAAAAAATATGGAATCAAACAATTCTTCAGAAAATGACAAAGAACTTTCATTCAATGTGGAATGTGATGCGTAAACTATTTTATGTATAAAACTGTCAACTATTACCGTAGTATGAAAATTAGCACTGACGTGATCAGCGACTATAAATGGCGTCACCTTGACTTTCATTCAATCTGCGCTCCCTTCGCCAATCCACCTTGTGACCATCTTCGGACGCACTTTCATGTTTTCATCCGTTGAGTACGAAGGCAGCCTGCTGCGCGACGCCACCGTGGTGAAAGCTTGCCTAATTCAGCATGTATGAATTGGACCTTATCAGTAGTGGCACAGCGCCACAGTTGCCGCCGGCCGGCCGGCCGGGACGTGATTGTGCTACCGAGCGGCCTTTCCCGAGCGCGGCGAGTTTTTCCGCTTCACCGTCCCCTTTATCTCCCGCCCTGTTATTGTGGCGCTGGTTCGCTCGCCGCGCTTTTGTTTCCCCGTGCCTTTTTGCAGCCAAGGACTCGCTCTTTGGACCCACCATTGTGTTGGCGTAATGAAGATTAGCCAGTCTGCCCCACACAATGGGGTCCCCAACATCCGGAGCACAGACTCCCCAAATCCCAGCTCCGTGCACGTTGGTGGAAAATGGCTGATTTGTCTCGCGATTAGATTAGGATGGCTAAGAGGGGCTTGTCGTCCAACGCTACACCGATAAACACCCAAATCCAGTTAACTTGGACTTACCTCCTTGGCGCTGTAGTGGCTGGGATTAAATCTCCCCGCCTTTTCCACTCTCCTCTCTGGCGCAACTTCATCCTCGTCTGTCTGGAGCTCTCGATCCTCTTACACACTCACTTGTCAAATGATGGTTCTTAGCACGGGAACAAAACGCCATTTTCCACTCTTTGTCACACACCTTTCAGAAAGATTGGCTTCGGCGTTTAACTTGTTGTGCCGCGAGCCCCCCTCAAAGGTTAGCACGAGCGCAACCTCGAGCGCTCGATCGGTTTACTTGTCATGTAGAAGGCGGATTATCCATCGGTGAGGTTTTCTTAGAAAAGACTTGGCACTTTTGGGGCTGCAGAAAAAAGAGAGGATAAATAATATAAAATAAAGAATATAAAATAAATAATAATAATAACAATAATATACTTGGCACTTTTGGGGCTGCAGGAAAAAAAAGAGTATAAATAATATAAATATAAAATAAATAATAATAATAATAATAAATAAAATACCGTATTTTCTGGACTATAAGGCGCACCTTCAATGAATGGCCCATTTTAAAACTGTGTCCTTATATAAGGCGCAACATTAATGAATCATGTCAGATTTTGAATCCAAATCAAATCATTCTCCATTTTATCTTTTTTATTTCAACTTCAGACGCAACAAATGACTTTATAATCACAAAATAATGATCCATAGTCTTTTTGATTCATGATTCATAGTCTTCAGCAGGCCACTTATGATTGATTTCATGACATAATGCTTCGGGCCAATTTAAATTTAGGAATTTGGTCCATATATAAGGCGCACCGGACTATAAGGCGCACTGTCGGCTTTAAAGAAAATGTTAGGTTTTTAGGTGCGCCTTATAGTCTGGAAAATACGGCAAATAATATAGAATATCTCCACTTGAAGTCCTGTATAACAATTGAATTACCGTAATTTTCGGACTATAAGGCGCGCCAGATCAAATTAGTGGAAAATACTCTTTTGTTCCCGTATAAGCCACAGTTTTTTTTTTTAAATGAAATGTCTTCATTTCTATTACCTGTATTACCAAAACAAATCCTCTTACAATATCATAAACATTAGCCGCCCTGGACTATAAGCCGCAGGGTTCAAAGCTTGTGCAAAAAGTAGCGGAAATGACCGTAAATACAAAATAATTGCACGTCTCATCGGAACAAAAACTATCCAAGGTAGATTTTTTGTGCTTTAAAAAACCCGTCGGCAAATTGTGATTTACCAAGCGCCGCCGTCCCTTATCAGCCCAGCGCTCTCTCCGAAAGCAACACGGGACTTTGACGGAAGGGCCTGACGCTGGCGTTGATTATCACCGACCGCCGGGCTAATGTCTGCTGATAAAGCCGCGTGTGTAATTAAGCTGTTTCCGCCACGTGTTATCTGTCGCGAGGTACAGCGGGAAGAGATGGAGCTGTTAGTCGATCAGGTGTATCTCTTCCTGGCTATCTTTTCACTCCAAACTGCGGCGTAATGTTGGACGCCGTTTCACATGTGTCACCTCTCACAAGGCAGATAAATGACTTTCTTCTCTTTGTGTCTCTCTTTTCGGCTGCTGAGCTCCCACCAGGGGTTCTAAAATCCCTCCTGGCCAAATTGTGCCCCCCCCCACCCCCTCCTGCCAAGTGAGCATGGCAAGGGGCGTCCACGTATTAAGCTAACCCTGCAGGCTGCTTAGCCACAACGACGCCGTGCTGCTCTCCGAGGACGCCGCAGATTGCAAGGGGGGGTACGGCCAGGAGCCTAAAGGGGAGCTTAACAGGGGAAAGGGGGTTCTTTAGGGATTTTGTGCAGGTGGGGGCGTGGCGGCGTCTAAGTATTGCTCAGCGAAGCTATAGATTACAGTCTGTCTGCTGCGACTGCCACCGCTGATGAGCTCCATGCAGGCATCATTCGCTATCGATTAGTCTCTGCAATGTAAACACACACACACATAGCGTGATGGTGGGATGGGATGGTCAGCGCCCAGGGCTGCAGGTCATTTAGCTGTCACCTCAAAGTGATGGCTCGGCCCAAGATCAATGGGAAGCCTGTAGCACCTGGTCGGGATGAGACTCGCGCACACAGAAGGGACTCGGCATCAAAAAGAATAAGAAAGTTCAGTTGACCCTGACTTGGTAAATAAATAAATAAATAAAAGTGCTCAGCTTTAACAACCCCCTGCCCCATTTGGAGAAAACCTTCAGAAGACAAGCAAAGTCAAGCGAATTGGGGTTGCGTTGGGGTGCACAGTTTGTTTTTTAAATATTTTATCGATCTGTGACTTGCCATTAACAGGATGTCGCTTGTTATGCTAAATAATGCACAATCGATGTGTCTAAGAATTTACCTCAGGAAGAAAAAAAAAAAAAGAAAAAAATCCATATTAGTCAGCAATAGTGGAGTGGAAAGGACAAGGCAGATGAATCGGTTCCTCCTCACATCCCGCGTTCAACGGCTTTTTTAGATTATTCATAACACCTTGTCTCTATCACAGCATCTGTAAAAACTAAGCATGCTAAAATTAATGAGGCGTATCCATCCCATTACATTTATCTGTTTAGTGGTGTTTTGGGTGCTCCTTCAGGGTATTATGCACGCTCCTCTGTTCATATTTATAACCCGGGCTTTTTATTAGCCGCCTAGCGGGGAGCTAACAGTTGGGAGGCAGCCTGCGCTTTGATGGCCATGGCAGGCTGGTGGAGTGGAGGGGGGGCAACTGGGGAGAGAGGGCATCAGCTGCCAGGCCCAGGGCTCCGCACGAGAGGGGTGCTGAGCCCGCTTTGGAGGCAGGCAACCTGGCTGTCTGCTGTTTTCACACCTGCTGTATTTAAAAGTGGACAATGGAGGATTTCTGAGAATTTAGTTTGGGAAAGAAGAACGGGACACTTTGCAGTTACGAGCCATCTTCATACGGTTACATTAAATGAATATTTTTTGATGACGAGTTTTGAAACCCAAAAAATCTCAATCTTATTTTTCGTGAAAGGATCGTGAAAGTTTGTGGGCCACTTAAAATGGTATGCAAGACCGATCTGGCCCCCGAGCCTTGTGTTTGACACCTGTGCTATAAGCTATGCTAAGCTATGTGAAGAAAGCCTTGTGCAATGATGCGCCATTGCTAGGCACTCTCCACTCATTAAAATAGATGAATGAACATAAAGGCAGAGACATTTTAATTTCCCTTTTGTACAGCAACCTCTTGCTGCATATCGTTTTTCTTTTTTTTTTTTCGAATCAAGGTGCAGCAACTCGTGCAAACACGCAAGTGAGGGCTGTCGAGTTTTGCACGGCGGTGCATACTTAAGATGGTAAAACTGCAGATGAAACACAAAGGAGCTTAAATTGTTGGGATGAACACGCTAGCAGAGCACATTTGTTCCTCTCTGTGATAGCAAATGGAAAATAATTGTTAAGATATAAGACCCGGCCGGGCAGGCAAGCGGGTCACGGCATTGCCGCAACATCCCCGTCACTTCCTTTCACTCAGCGGTTGGCAGCTGGAAGAGGCAGCAGCGGATTGTCTGGCCTCATCCTGGCCCGGAATCGGCCCAAAAAGCCCATTAGGAAAATGGAACTTGGCTTTGTGCAAAACCAATAAATGTCGGCACTCCAGACAGGCGCTCCGCCAAGTTGTCTCCCCCCCCCCCTCTCTCTCTCTCACTCTCTTGCTCTCTCACTCTCTCTCGCTCTCTCGCTCTCTCGCTCTCTCGCTCTCTCTCGCTCTCGCTCTCTGTGTCTCTCTCTTGCTCTCTCGCTCTCTGTGTCTCTCTCTCGCTCTCTGTGTCTGTCTGTCTCTCTCTCTGTCTCTCACTCCCTCCTTCTCTGTCTCTTTCTCTGTCTCTCTCTCTGTCTATGTATCGCTCTCTGTCTGTGTCTGTCTCTCTGTCTCTCTCTCTCTGTCTCTCTGTCTCTCCGTTTCTGTCTCTGTCGCTCTCTCTTTCGCTCTCTCGCTCTCTCATTCTCTCGCTCACTGTGTCTCTCTCTCGCTCTCTCGCTCTCTGTTTCTCTCTCTCGCTCTCTGTGTCTGTCTGTCTCTCACTCTCTCCTTCTCTGTCTCTCTCTCTGTCTATGTCTCTGTCTCTGTCTCTGTGTCTCTCTCTCTGTCTCTGTGTCTGTCTCTCTGTCTCTCTGTCTTTCTGTCTCTGTCTCTGTCTCTGTCTCTCTTTCTCTCTCTCTCTCTCTCTCTCTCTCTCTCTCTCTCTCTCTCTCTCTCTCTCTCTCTCTCTCTCTCTCTCTCTCTCTCTCTCTTTCTCTCTCTCTCTCTTTCTCTCTCTCTCTTTCTCTCTCTCACTCAGTTACACTCTTGTCTCTCTCACTCTCTCGCTCTGTCTGTCTGTCTCTCTCTGTCTCTCTCTCTCTCTCTGGTATCAGCAAAGTGATTTGTTTATGCATGAGCGTACAACGGGTGTTGGCGCAAAAACACAAGCGCTGAATAATTAGACCGGGAGCAGCATGATTATGTTTCTCGTACACGGCCGACGTGGCCTTAAACACACCCATGCTGCTGATCAACCACATGACCTTCTCTCAAACAAATGTTAATGTCACCACCTGGGGGGGGGGGCGCGGACACACGTGATTGGGTCAAAACTCACGCCATCGTACCACCCTGGATGCTAAGCCGGTGTTTAACGTGTGTTTTGTGTGTGTGTGTGTGTGTGTGAGGCACAGCCTGAACATTTTTTCCAATAGCCAGATGTCACACTTCCAAAAAAAGGATTCACTCCCCCGTGGAGAAAATGAAGTCAAGACCTTCCTCGGCTCTTTGGCTTCTTTCACCGAGCCGCCGCCGTTACTCGACTCACTTCCCACTCGCCTCTCCTTCTCGTTTATCCTCTTTTCTGCCTGCCTCTTTTCTCCCACACACACACACACACACACACATTCTCACCTGGCTTTGCAGTCCTCAGCGCTTTGCTGAAGAAATTCTTCTCTGAGTGGCTGGTTGAGGCGGATAATTAGCGCTCACCTTGGGAGAAGAAGACGCCGAAATGAGAGGAGTGAGGCAAAATGGATGGATTGTACATGCACAACATATAGTGAGGGGAAAAAAGATGGAAGGAGGTGGGTGGTCTTGCACGGATTTTAATTTGAAGTCAGTATGCAAATCATGTAAACATTGCAAACAAAAAAAAAAATCGCCTTTTGTTCCTGGAAGACACATTCCCTCAGCAACAAACCCCACCCTCCCCTAAAAAAAAAGAGAAATGTCTGATTTTATTTTTAGAAGCTACAAACAAGGAGAGAAGCACGCTTGAGGAATTGGGGAACCAGGGAAGGGGGGATGGGGGGTGTAAATATCTCCGATGTGTTGAGTCTGTACAACCTTATTCCTGATAATGGGAACAGCTACTCTGTGTGTCAGTGCCTATTTACACACAAATGAAGCGGGGAGTAGTACGTAGCCGCCAGAGCTGCTGGGCTCCATCTCAGCTGTCAAAACAGGTTAGCGGCTACAAGTGTAACGCAAGCATCAAAGCGGCGCCGTAATAGCTTTATCCTTGGACATGGGACTCCTCCATCCTTGGCTGGCTGGCTGGCCAACAAAGTGGAAAGTAATAGACTCCTCAGGATGCCCGCGCACACAAATCAGGGCTCTATTATTTGGCCTCTATGATGAGGTGCGGCGATTAATTGGCCGGATGCCGACGGTAAATACCGAGGAATAAATCGTGAGGTATTAGCTCGGGCAAAAAAAAGCTGACACGGGCGTGTTTGTCAAATGTTTGATAAGAATTGAATGCAATTGAGGACATCTTCAATTGCCTTTGCTATCAATCAAGGATTAATCACCGTGGCAGATTTCCGCTTTGGCGCCCGAGTGCTTTTTGTGATGATGGCGCATCCAATGATGGATGGATTTTTCCAATCTCTTCCAGACCTGCCTGGAGTTGGAGCGGTACCTGCAGACGGAGCCCAAGCGTCTGTCGGAGCTCTTCGACCATGACTTGGATGGACTCTTGACCCCGGCCTACCTGAAGGAGGATGGCGAGGAAGAGCTGGCTGACGTTCTCCTCCCCCACGAGCCCCCGAGCCCACCCACGGTGATCTTCTGCCCCGCGCGGAAGAACCTAGCCACGTCGATAAAAACTGAGCCAAAGGTACCGGAACCCGCAGAAGGGATGGAAGGAGCTCACCAGGCCCAGCTCAGCGCAGTCACCTCCCTGACGCCGCCGTCATCGCCGGAACTGGGCCGGCACCTGGTGAAGGCCAGCCCGTCCTTGACGGCATCTGCCGACGGGACGCTCACCCTCAAGCTGGTGGCCAGGAAGGTGGGGCTAAGCGCCGCCAGGCTGGTGGCAGCGCACCCGCTCCCCGTCCAGGTCAAGGAGGAAGACGAGGGAGTACCGTGCGTGCTCGGGGAACTTCCGGAGAACAAGAAGAGGATCCACCGTTGTCAATTCAATGGCTGCAGGAAGGTTTACACCAAGAGCTCCCACCTAAAGGCCCATCAGAGGACACACACAGGTGAGATCCCACTTGTGTCTTTCCACCTGGTCTCCAGTGACAAGGCTGGTTGGGGGAGGGTCCCCGTGCCATAACTCTTTCACTCCTCCATCTCCATCCCAAAGCACTCAGACCCCTGTCGGGGAGCTGTCCTCCGCCTGAGTAACTGCTCGGTGATGGATGGATTGACCTGGATAGGCCGCCTGCCATTCCCAGCTTTATTTCTAACACTTACGCCCCCCACACACACACACCCACGCCCATCTTCCCTCACTAAAGCTCCCCGCGGGTCTAGGTCAGTGACTGGCCACCTTTTGCCCGGGCTGTAATCATCCAGAAAGTACAAATATGTTTCAGACGTAACAGTTATGGAGGCAGGTCATGGCATGTTGACTTACACTGTGGTGCGTGAGGGCAAGCCTTGTCATCATCTCAAGCCATCTTTCCAAAGCGGGATATGGAAGTTAGGGTGTGTGCGGGATGGAGATGTTGCTTGAGATAAGTCAAGTTGATTACTTTGGTACATTTATTATTATTATCATAATTATCATTCTTATTATTATCATTATTATTATTATTATGGATATCATTATTATTGATATATTTTATTATTATTATTATTTAGTCTATCCACACAGAGCAAACTATGTAAGGAACAATTAGAAAAAAAAAATTATCATAATTATCGTTCTTATTATTATCATTATTATTATTATTATGGATATCATTATTATTGATATATTTTATTATTATTATTATTTAGTCTATCCACACAGAGCAAACTATGTAAGGAACAATTAGAAAAAAAAAATTAAAAAAAATAACTAGGAACAATTTTTAGGCATAATGTTTGCAATTGTAATATTTACAAATTGTATTCATATGTTAGTCTTGTTCGGCCTCAGTCTCCTACTAAGGTACATTTTTTTCAGTGTTGGTTTTGTTGGTAAATATATCTGTTTTTAAGACTATTTCTTAAGTTGTATAAAAGTAGGTCGCAACCTAGCCGAGCTAAAACGACAACATATACCGTATTTTCCGGACTATAAGGCGCACCTAAAAACTTGTAATTTTCTCAAAAGCCGACAGTGCGCCTTATAGTCCGGTGCGCCTTGTGTATGGACCAAATTCCTAAATTTAAACTAGCCCGAAGCATTGTGTCATGAAATCAATCACAAGTGGCCCGCTGAAGACTATGAATCATGAATCAAAAAGACTATGGATCATTATTTTGTGATTATAAAGTAATTTGATGCATCTGAAGTTGAAGTAAAAAAGATAAAATGGAGAGTGATTTGATTTGGATTCAAAATCTGACATGATGCATTAATGGTGCGCCTTATAGTCCGGTGCGCCTTATATAAGGACAAAGTTTTAAAATGGGCCATTCGTTGAAGGTGCGCCTTATAGTCCGGTGCGCCTTATAGTCCGGAAAATACGGTAATCATTGATTGACCTTAAGTGGATGGTCCAGAAAAAAAATTCAGCCACCGACGAGACATGAGTGTGATTTGACGTATAAATCCAATATGGAATAAACCGAAGCGTGAGGTGTCAAGGAGGGAGGCCAAGAGTCAAACACAAAGACAAGAAAGAGCGAGCCGACGTCTTTGTGAAGCAACAGCTGTACCGCAGGCTCCCCAGTCGCCCGTCGCACTATTATCCTGACACCTTTAAAGATGTCATTACTCAAATCCTCTTTTTCTTACTTGTCATTTCCATAAATTACCGCCGGAGAAAAGGCGACGATTTAATCTGGAATTAGACGGGCGGGCATGGAATAGCGGTGCCCTGTCGAGCTCTTTTTGTGAATAGGCTTATGACAGATAAGGAGTGCTACAATTAGATAGCGGAGTAGGTTGAGGGAAGAGCTAAAACACAAGGCCGCCGTCGCCACCGCCGTTATTCTTCCTCCGTCGCTCGTTCGACATTCCCTTCTCTCTCTTTGCCCAAATACTTTTTCAGTTGACTCCTGTGGTCGCTGCTTCACTGTAATTTAAAGCCTCTGTTGGATACGTTGCTTCGAGATGGTTAACCATGCCACTCGCTCTGGCTTGTGGTTGTCACGGTTACGCTCCCATCATCCACGGGGGAAGCCATGTTGTTATTTTCACTGACTTGAACAATTTGTCTTTTGATTCGTATGAATATTTGATTCTTTAACATTACCGCCCCCGCCCCTCCCATCTCTCATCTGCTCAAAAGGCGGCGATGCCGGTGGCAAACCGTAAAGCGCTCTCGGAGAGCATCTCTAATGACCTCGGAGACCCGAAAGCCCGGCGCTGGCTCCGGTTAATGGAGGAAATGCAATTAAGATCAACGCTGGCACCTGAAAGGCTGGAGTGCGTGAGGGAACGTAACAGATGACACATGATACCATTACCGTGACTCAGGAAACACCTAGTGATCAGATTACGCCTACGGATGTATCATTTCTTATTTGATTGGATTCATCTGGAAGGGGGAGGGGAGGCTTCGGACAGCGTCCGAAGAGCAATTTCGGAAGACTTTCAAACAACCCCCGGATTTATTATTATTATAATAACAAGAAATGATCCCCGACATAAGCCGTGACATGTTTTCCAAAAGTAACAAGGGCATAATCTGATTATCCTGACGAGATGGGACTAATCTGCTGGATTAGATCACTGATCTCCATTTTTCAGCGACACTCACTGTCCCAGTGAATGGAAGCATTTTGTGAGGAGGCGAGTCTTCTTGCCTGTTTTGTGAGGGTATCTTGAGAAAGAAAAGGTGGGGGAGGTGGCTTCTGTTACCAGGCAACGAGGGCAGCATATCGTTGTAGGACTCGGTAGCTGAGTGCTTATTATTGCTGCAGGCAGTGGTCTCCTAATGCCCCCCCCTCCCTTCCTCCTTCCTTCCACACCACCTCTCACTAGCCCTCCCCCATTGCTCCGTACATCTCTAGAGTTGCCGTTGCTAGGCAACTGCCTCCATGCTCTGCCGGCATGCCCGGTAATTGGCCGGTGGCATGGCAGCGCGCCGTTGCCAGATCCAGCCAGCTGCACCGACTTGTGCTTCCCTCCTCATGTCGCATGCGCCCGGCCCGGTGTCGACACGTACTCCCGGTCCCTCGGCCTCATCGCTAGGCAACGCAATCAGGCGTCGTTGTCTCCCGGGGCCGTTGTTGACCGCAACCGCTTGCTGTTCGAAATGTTTCTCGGCTTGCGATTTCGCTACTAGTCCAACACGTGTTATGCGGGCTGGGTGAGGTCACATGATGTATAAATCTCGCTGATGTACGATCTCACTTTGACATTTGCAGAACTTGGTCGAACGAGCAAACCTGTCCTGGTTCTGGGTCCATCTTTTGCCTGTTGACATACACTACCGTTCAAAAGTTTGGGGTCACAAAATTGTTTGGGCGACCCCAAACTTTTGAACGGTAGTGTAAATATTATTATAATAAAATATTATGAATTAAATATTATAAATTATATCTTATATTTGTATAAGATTATATATAATCTATGAATATAAGTATACATATATATACAAGATTTTTTACACAGAAGATTATATATATAATCTATAAATAATTATCTAAATAAATATATACACTACCGTTCAAAAGTTTGGGGGCACCCAAACAATTTTGTGACCCCAAACTTTTGAACGGTAGTGTATTTGAACAGAACACTGAGGATATGTACAGTATCTACATCTATAGTTCTTAATTAGAAGTTTATGTTAATTAAAGAAGATCTTCTGTGTCATGTTTACATTGGATTTGGATTCACACTGGATTGGTTGCATCCACTGATCTGATCCATCTTGCTTGGATTCCATGTGGTAGTTGTTCTTCAGACTTCAGGAAGTCCAAGCTATACAAAAAAAATTGTGACCGATTAGCGCCTGCTTGTCAGAACGATTTTCAGCCCTGTGATTGGCTGGTGATAAATTCGGGGCTAAGGCAGATTGGACCTCCGATTAAACTTCAGTCTCCCTTTGAGCCTGACTAAAATGTTGACTTTAGTAGCAGTTATTTTATTCATTGCCCCAAAAAATAGCAACAGTATAGCTTCTCATTTAATGGTTGCTAAAATTCCTTTTGCCAGTCGTCAGTATGCTAATCGACAATGCTAATAAGAACTCATCTCTGCAAGTCTTTCAAACTTCCATCCCCATTCTTCTCCTTGCGTGCTCAGCACGATCACGCACCGACCGACCGACCGCCGGGACGTAATCAGTGCCAACTGCTTGGTATGTTCTTGTTGAAGAAACAGGTGTTTTCATTCCCCAACAGGTGAGAAGCCATACAAGTGCTCGTGGGAGGGCTGCGAATGGCGATTCGCCCGCAGCGACGAGCTGACGCGGCACTACCGCAAACACACCGGCGCCAAACCCTTCAAGTGCAACCACTGTGACAGGTTTGTCAACGTGCTCCTCGATCCTCCATTTTCTTTTGTGTGTGTTCACACTAGGGGAAAATGTTAAATACAGGTCAGTGTGTTTCTGTAAATAAAACCTCACGTTGACCCACTTATTTCTTCTCATTACATTTTGTGAACGCCGCTTTGATCCCGAACGTCCTTGAGAAACGTAAACTGACCAGCGAAGCACTCTGCTCCGCACGATATTTTAGCGTCTAAATATTTAATTCTTTGGCAGATGGATGGGGGTTGGGGGGGGGGGCTGCAGTGGAGCTTTAGCCGTCTCTGGATATTCCCGTACAAAACACAAGAAGATGTTATCCAGGCAGCGCCGCTATGGCGACGTGACGTAATTTACGCTCGACTCCCCCCCCCCCCCCGCCCTAAATTAGTCAGCGGGGCCCCCTCGTTAATAACGAAACACAAGCGAAATGTTAATTCAGGCCCGGCCGGCCAAGTCATCAAGCATTGCTGGGCCATTATTTGCTATAAAAAGATCAAGCTAGACTGTGACACAAAAATCTTTAGCCCTGTTTTAATTACAAGCTCGCGTCTGTGATCCGACCCTTGCTGACACCTCGGGGATCCCGCAGCAATTTTGTCTTCTGGGGAATAGCTGCTGAGATGGAAAGGTCATTTTTGTCATCCTGTTGAGCGCGTATCCAACGGTATAAATCTGAGCGTTGTAAAGTATCTGCGGCATCATAAAGATGCTTTTACGGGGCCCATATTGACCCATCTATCAGTGTCAGCCGCTATATTGAAAAGTAAATGCGTTGTTAGGTGTGACTCGTCAATAGAATGATGTGCAGATGCTGCAAATACGGCAGTCAAATGGATCCTTCTGCATAATAAGTACCGTAATTTTCGGACTATAAGTCGGGGTTTTTTTCATCGTTTGGGTGGGGGGGCGACTTATACTCAGGAGCGACTTATATATATGTTTTTTTTCACTTTTTTGGGCATTTTATGGCTGGTGCGACTCATACTCCGGTGCGACTTATAGTCCGAAAATTACGGTATCAGCCTTTTGAGTTACCTGCGTTGATGAGCCTCTCGTTGTCATCAGAGCATCTGTCAGACCTCAGATGGACACACTGTAAATACAGTAAAGCCAATTCCCAATCTCCCCTTTGCATCTAAGCACCGCAATACAAGCCCCCCCCCCCCCCTAGCCATGCAGACGCCCTCTCTAATTCGGGCTCATCTCTGGCATGTGTCGCATGGCGCCCGACCCCTCGGGCCCAGCGCAGATCATGCTGAGATGAAGGAAGAGAAGACAGGCTGGAAGATGGGAGGGGGAGGGAGGGGGTCTTTGGGAGGTGAGTACTGACAGCGGGTGAGAGACCCGCGGTGTGCCAGCTGGTGTGGTGCCCCCGAGTTGTGACTCATACGTTACCATCTGTCTGGCTCGAACCTCCACGAAAAAAAGAAAAAGTGTCTCCCGGGCCTTTCGTTCACCTCGTGTGTTTGCTATGCGTAAGACAGCAACACACACACATGCTTCCAGGTGTGACAGTCAGGCCAATGACCGGTGGCTCCGCCCCTTAGACAAATGGCAAAATAAAAATGGAACACCGCTGACTTGAGGAAATAATTATTAAAACTTTACCAGGTGAATTTATCTGTACAACTGTAGAATTAAATTAACTCCTATTAACAGCAATACAAAACCACAAACAGCTACTGTACAACGTAGCGTAAATGGCGGACTAATTATGCACGCGGGTGGAATTTTCTTTTGGTGTTTTCGCACACGAGAGTGCTTCGAAACGGGCTATAAACGACCAGCAATTTGTTTTTTTTCCATTTTCCTCCAGAGCTAATTGCGTGTACCTCAACCAGGCGAAGAAATGCCGTCTTACTTGAATGCTTTACACCAAGCGTTGCAATTATCACGTTTATTTTTAGTATCTGCATCATGATGAACAATATTCCTCTGTCTGGCATATTTCTTAACACAGCAATCATACGATTCAACCGAAAAAGATGCAAACACTTTCGAGAATGCAGCGCTACCGTAATTTTCGGACTATAAGTCGCGGGTTTTTTCATAGTTTAGGTGGGGGGGGCGACTTATACTCAGGAGCGACTAATATACATATATATGTTTTTTTTTCCTTTTTTTTGGGCATTTTATGGCTGGTGCGACTGATACTCCGATGCGACTTATAGTTAGAAAATTACGGTACTTAAAAACACAAATGCTGATTATCAATGAGTTACATCGACGCCCACGGATCAGCGCTCGCTAGCTAACAGCGACAAGACAATCCTCATTCCACAGTGTCGTGTTTGGAAAGTAACGGTGTGCCCCTCCCCCTTCTGTTGTTTGCAGGTGTTTCTCACGATCGGATCATTTGGCGCTGCACATGAAGAGGCACATATGAGGAGATGTCAGAAGGGAGCGGAGGCAGTGAGGAAGCAGAGAGGACAATATCACTTGCAGAAAAATTATCACCGTGGATCTCAGACTGATGTCAGATTTGTGGGGCGGAGGCGCCGCGCCTTGGCAGGCAGGCAGGAAGGAAGGGTCCCACGTGAAGCGCCATCGGGCCTTCCTCCAATGGAACCTTGGGGTTGGCAGCTCGGGTCCGGTCCACTTTTGCCTCGTGCGTTGACCCACATGCAGCCAGTTGAGGTCCTCAACATCGTCTTGCCATTCTGTTTCACTCAAAGGCTGCCAAATTACTTTTTTCTCTCATACTTCCAAACTGGACCCATGGACACATCCCGCTGGTTCCGCGCCACTTGTTTGAATTGCAGACTTGAAAATCAGAGTGAGATTTTGTCTGCAGAGGCTGACAGGTCACGTCTTGAAACATTATCCATCGGCCTGAGCCCGATTTCCTGCTTTCGGAGCTGAAACGACTGCACAAGTGACTTTTGTTTCAAAGAAAAGCCCCGGTTTGTCAGAACGCCAAGAACTTGGGCCCCAACGCACAAGTCAAAGCGGCTCGCTGACTAATAACGGCACATCAGACAAGATCACCGTATATGTAAAGAAGAAAAGATGTCCTATTCCTTCCGAGTAGACCATTCCGAAAAACGGATAGGGCCGAATAAATCGCTGTCGATGCCCGAAGTGATCTCTTTTGAGAGTGATTGGCATCGGAGCGAGCCCCACGTTGCCCGCCACGCAGACCTGTTCCAATTTAACCAAGTTCCGTTCAGAATGCAATCTTCTCCACGAACTCAGCCCCTATGCATCTCCTGGGACATTCCACAGATTTATCCCTCATTAGACATGGAATGGACTGGTAGGAGGACAAACCCAATCAATTGGCTGGCCGATCAATGCGAATGTATCTCTAATGTGTCCGTGCACGTGCACGGCGGGAGGCTCGGATATGCACGCTCAGCAAAGTCAACTGCCCTTTCAACTCTTCAAACTTGGACTGAGTGAGACGTCAACATCGTTGACGTTCTTGGGGGATCTCGAATCCCCGGCGCCGGCTCACGGACAAATGGAGGAGACGCCGCCATTTCGACTGACTCAGCACAAGATGTAAGGATTGTTTTGGCTCGGGGGTCAAACGAGATACATAGAAGTCCCTCTCATTTCACTTTTAGGATAGTTCGGAAGGCACCAGATCAGATCCGAGGTGTCTTCGGTCCGGGTTTTGGATGCAGATTGGAAGTGGTTTTGCACCGTCAATGGCAGCTCTACGTATGTGTTTGAATACTCCAGCTCAAATGTTGACGCAAATGACTGCGTGGAAAGGCGCTTTTGCTCCTGTGAAATGTTCCAACCTGGACTGGAGCACAGAAATCTCCCAAATATTGTTTGGAAACGACTCCGCAAATTCTTCAAAAAAAACGTGTGCGCCGGAAAACTCGGAGTTCAAATGTGAATGTTTACTTTTTTATACTTATTTTATTTTCTTGGTGGTTCACTTATGTGTCTTTTTAATGAATGATTGTCAATTATGCCGTGCCTGTGTGTGTTTTATTTTGGTGCACTCGATTTTGGAAAAGAGAAAAAAGAAAAATAAGCGACACGTCTGATGTTTTCTGTCCGCTTGCGCACATCACGCCAACACAGCCGCCGCCGCCGCCGCCGCCGCCGCCGCTGCTGCATCTCTGTACAGTAACTGTTTTATACACAAACACGCACACATACATTCAAGCACGCCCCTGGCGCACACACACACACACGCGCTGGCTCGGTCTGAGGTGCAGGCTGCAGCTCTCAGCATCGCTGATCTCCTTCTGAATTTTAAATCAGATCCTTTTTTCCACCAGCGTCCCCTTGTTGCCCCCACCCGCTCACCCTCACTCCCCCGCCCACCTTCGCTCCCCCGCCCGCCCCGCCCCTCCCCTCCACGAGATCTCAAGCCTTTCAACTCCGCGTCACCCATCTCCCTCCGTTTTCCTGTGTTGTCTTTCTCCCTTTCTTTCGACTGTATAAAGCGTTTGAAATTTATCATTTGTATATTATGATGTATGGCTATGATAATGTTCTTTATTATGGAAAAATGAGAAAGATTTATTTTTGTTACCGGTTTGTTTCATAATTCATTTTTTTAAATTGGTATTGTAATATCTCTATGCAAGGAACTGCTTGTTATTTTTGTTTTTTGTTTTTTATTTAAGAATGTAATTATGTGTAATAAATGGTAGACGCAGTTTGGCATGGAGTAGTCCTGTTTCCTCCCTGGTCTGTTTATTGACAAAATGCACACATGCTCTTCTCTCATGTCGTCTTATAAAGACTCAATTGCAACGAGCAGCTGGAGTGTGTTCTCAGAAAGCGTGGTCCATCTTGATGCTCAAACGCCGAGTCATTACCTTCCCTTCACAATCGACGGATTTCACTGCTTATGATATGAGACGTACTCCGGAGGTAAAATCAATAACTTGACTAAGAGTGGTGTTGTCGTTTGTGTGTGAGTGTGTTTTGAGTCGTGACAAATGTCCGGCGTGGCCACTTCCTGTTCGATGAATCAACTTCGAAAACAGTCGCCACCAATAAACTCGCGTCATGTCAACGCAACATAATTGTCTTTAACCGAGTCCATAATTGATGTTCTGTTGACATTATTTTATTATATTATTATTATTATATTACCGTATTTTCCGGACTATAAGGCGCACCGGACTATAAGGCGCCCCTTCAATGAATGGCCCATTTTAAAACTTAATCCTTATATAAGGCGCACCGGACTATAAGGCGCACCATGAATGCATCATGTCAGATTTTGAATCCAAATCAAATCATTCTCCATTTTATCTTTTTTATTTCAACTTCAGATGCAACAAATGACTTTATAATCACAAAATAATGATCCATAGTCTTTTTGATCCATGATTCCTAGTCTTCAGCAGGCCACTTATGCTTGATTTCATGACACAATGCTTCGGGCCAGTTTGATTTTAGGAATTTAGTCCATATATAAGGCGTACTGGACTATAAGGCGCACTGTCGGCTTTTGAGAAGATTTTAGGTTTTTAGGTGCGCCTTATAGTCCGGAAAATACGGTATATTATATCATGTTGTATTATATTTATTATATTATATATTATTTATTATATTATATTTATTTTTGATTAAATGAATGGAACATTTTGACCTAGTTTATTTTTCAGCTCTCATCTCACACTTTTTTTGGACCATGCTTGCAGAGAACCAGCCAGGTAACCTCAAGCAGTGACATTTCCCGACTGAATCCAGTCCATCCTCTTCTCTTCCGAATCTCTAATTCCATTCTTCACGGCAAGGCTGCCAACACCTACTCACCGTGAGTAATCACATCAGTTAGCAAACAAGGTGAGAAGGCTTCTCCTCCGCCCGTCTTGCTTTTTGACCATGACCAGCTGATAAAAGGCTAATCGAATAAGTAACGGATAATTAGGGAGTAATTACTCCCTGCTAAATGGTCCTATAGAGCGTATTAATTCTCCGCGGGTCTGGCAAAGACGAGCCTTCCATCAACCCGCACCCCACCCCTTTTTGTTTTATGTAATACTCTCTAATTGAAACTTCCACCCTCATCAAGACGCTTACTTGTATCGGTTCTACATAATGTTCTTTTCTCAGTAATTACAAAACGGCCATTTTATAACTGTACCTACATCATCGACTCCTGCATGAGAACTAATGGGATCATTTTTTTCTTTAAACACGTTCACAGTAAAACCAGCTAAACACTCCAACTGCAGGACACCAGCACATTTTTATTTTTTTTTAAATCCTGGCTCATATCCCGAGCGGTATATTCGGCAAAGAATTGAAAAGCTGTCTTGATAAACACGCTTTCATCCATATCCGTTTCGGGGTCACGGCAGGAGTTAAAGCTAAATTAGAGCTGGCGGCATCGGCCGTCTGTCAATCACAGACGAAAGGTGAATGGGAATTTTATTGCAGTGAATTGAGGATTGTCAAGTGGTCACACGGTGTTGAGAATTGGCCAGTTCTGTCCTCTGTGTCACAAAACGACTTCTATTTAATCACTTTGTCCATAACAATTTTTTTCTTCCACTTGATCAAACAGTTTGCAAAAGTTATTGCACTATTAGCACCAATTTATTCTTTTATTGTTCATAATCTGAAATATGTACATTTGCCAATTAAAAAGGTTCAGCTTGCTCTGTTCTATATTACCGTATTTTCCGGACTATAAAGCGCACCGGACTATAAGGCGCACCTTCAATGAATGGCCCATTTTAAAACTTTGTCCATATATAAGGCGCACCGGACTATAAGGCGCACCATTAATGCATCATGTCAGATTATTAATCCAAATCAAATCATTCTCCATTTTATCGATTTCATCTCAACTTCAGACGCAACAAATTACTTTATAATCACTAAATAATGATTCATATAGCTTTTGATTCATGATTCATAGTCTTCAGCGGGCCACTTATGATTGATGTCATGACACAATGCTTTGGGCCAGTTTAAATTTAGGAATTTGGTCCATTTATAAGGCGCACTGGACTATAAGGTGCACTGTCAGCTTTTGAGAAAATTTTAGGTTTTTAGGTGCGCCTTATAGTCCGGAAAATACGGTACTTAGATACTTAAGAAGAGTCATACGAGTTCAAAAGTTTGCCTAAATGATATAAATGAGTTTTTTAATCCATGAAAGGATGAAAAGGTGACTTTTCATCACTACGGATCAACATATATTTGATTATTAATTTTAACAGTGTGTAAACCACACAAAAAAAGTCCTGTACCCCGACAGTCACACAGAAATGGTCTAAAACAGAAATAGAAAGTGAAAAGTCCAACATGAGAACTAAATGTCACACTTCGGCACACCTCGCGTTATCTCATCGAGATTCATGCGGTATTTTGGAAGAAACGCCTGAGGCACCGTTTCGTCAACGAGAGGCCATTTACATCAACAAGCAATCGGCGGGTGGGGGAGGGGCTTTTGATTTTGTGCAAGCCGCAGCCGAGTGCTTCGATAGTTACAATTATAGGGAATGTGTCACCGTGGGCTTCTGTAATTAAAGCTTAATCACGCTAAGGGTTGCAGAGTAGCATTCCCTATTAAGCTTCCATCTATTTGCTACTTTGAGCGACGTCTATCTTTGCTCCTGCGAGGTATTTTGCTTTCTTAAATCTCACTTTGTTGTGTCTTTTCTATTCTTGGTATCCTTGAATTTGGGATTCTGGTGAGCTACTGGATTCTAGTGGGCTGTTTTTTTTCTGTGTGTGTGATGTGAAGAATAAATGAATAGTTATTTTGAGCCAAACCAGTCTAATCACCTGTTTCGCTCGGAAACGCTTCCAGCCATTTGTTGGGCAAACAAGACCAAGCCCGAACTGGAACGGACTTAATCCTGCATACACACTAATAAGGTCTTAGACCCGCAAAGCCAACCTGGGCTTGTGGTGGACGAGCGAGTCTTCAGCGCTCCACAGAGCTGTCATGCATTATGCAGTTCTTTCATTCTCTTGCTGTAAAAATAGAGCAACAGACTTTAGCATTGGGATTTATTTTTTTTATGCTTCTTGCTTGCATTCGTAGCTCAGCAGGTGTTTGGATGCGTGATTGCTAAAATGTGTGCGTTGCCAAGGTGCTAAGACACTTTAGCTTGCCATTATTGCAGCCTTGTGAAGTTTTTATACATACATATATATATACCGTAATTTTCGGACTATAAGTCGCACCGGAGTATAAATCGCACCAGCCATAAAATGCCCAAAAAAGTGAAAAAAAACATATATATGTATATAAGTCGCTCCTGAGTATAAGTCGCCCCCCCCCCACCCAAACGATGAAAAAAAAACGCGACTTATAGTCCGAAAATTACGGTATATTTTCTTTTCTTACATTCGGGGTCTAGACGTTATACCCATTCACAACGCTAGATGGCGCCAGATTTATTTAAAGCGAAGGCTGATCTTAACTCCCCAGGCCAAAGCGAACCCCTGTCATGAAGAATAAAAAAATATATAGCGGTAGCACGAAGAAGAAAAATAAAAAATAGCGGTAAGAAAGAAAGAAAAGGGAAGAAAATAAGAGACGAGATAAGAGAAAATGGAAAAAACAGAAGCCATTCGTTTGCAAGTGTGATTGCAGTTTAGTTTACATATTTAAATGTTGAGATATTATGATGTGATTGACAGTTGAATGAGGCAAAATAAATAAAATAATCATTTATTTCAGATGTACTGTAATCATTTTCTGAATAAAAATTAAATTTGGTGTTCAAAAAGTCTTTTTTCAAACTTGAGAGGGGGTCGTCTTATAATCAGGGTCGTCTTATATTCGGGCCAATACGGTATTAACCGTTTGACCGTCAAGTCGTACCACACTTTCTGAGAACCACTCATATGTAGCTCGCCAGTTGAGTGCGCTTTCCAAAGACTCATGTTTCAGTACGGACATTTTTATGAGCCCATTGTGTTTTCTTTTGCATTCCGAGCACGGCAAAGTCGTGTTGCCGCGGCACCTAAAGGCTCCCCGATGGCCATTGATCCATGTCCGTGCCCGAAGAGATCCGAGACTCCTCCTTGATTGCCATCCTCCTGCTAATTAAACAGCTGAGTTTAACGACCTCACGTCACTAACAGGTAGAATGGAAAGGTCACTGCTACCCTGCTTGTTTTCTGTCAGTATTGATTGCGCAAGACAGGTGGACATGGAGCTCACCGAGAAACTGATGGTGGCGGAATTAAGTAGAACACTGGGGGTGGTTCTGATATCGAAGTCTGGAGCAGAACATCTTCAGCGTGAGAGCGCCATGAAGAACTATTCTGGTAAATAGCAGAAGAAGTCAAACCTTTGCTTGGTGTGAATGTCCACCAAAAAGCTCCCCGCCCCCATCCATGACCTACATACTTTATCTGTCCCATTCATCCGTTATCTTATGGGAGCAGAATCAGGATTGATTAGTTCAATTAAAGTGGCCTTTAATGTAAACTGTTTAATCCATTTCTATTGTCAAAAACCAAACACCTTCCCTCTGTCGGAGTGGGATTACGGGCCTCTCCTTCGAATTTGCACTTCAAATAAAAGGGTCAAGGGATTGATGCTCAAAAATAAAGATGGCTTCATGAATTTCACAGAGCAGCTGCAGTGCAAGCTCACCTTTTGAAATTTCTCATCCACTTCAGGAAGATTTCAAAGTACCGTAATTTTCGGACTATAAATCGCACCGGAGTATAAATCGCACCAGCCATAAAATGCCCAAAAAAGTGGAAAAAAAACCATATATATGTATATAAGTCGCTCCTGAGTATAAGTCGCCCCCCCCACCCAAACTATGAAAAAAAACGCGATTTATAGTCCGAAAATTACGGTAGCACAGCAAGTCTATATTTTCTAATGGAAGCATTGCAGACAGCCAGCTACACTTTCATTTCAATTCATTCAGGAATGCAGATAGTTCAGAGGAAGGAAAAGAACTTTTGCCACAAATATGTCAAGGATGCACGTTCTAATGCTGCCCTCTACTGCTCGTATAATGCAAGTGCAGGGGCAAGAAAAAAAAATCCAACAAAGAAAATGAAACCAACCCATCCTGAGGTTTACCTGACGTGGAGTAGAGTCAAGTATGAACAGTCTGTCGCTTGCATCTGCCAGGACGTCATGGCCTTTAGGTTGTTTGAGGAGAGCGCCCACGTGGCGGCCTACCTGCAGTATCGAGTGACCCCTTATGAACTCATCAACAAGATTATGGATTTTATGGGACCAAAGGTATGTTTTTATTATTTCATGAGACTGCAATCATTCAGATAAGCAATAACAAATGATTTTAAAACCCAATTTAAAAAGGGTGTAAATGAAAGCTACTGTTTCTAGTTAATGTTGTAAATTCCCTTCTAGAGGCAAAACAAGTTTAACCTGGCAGTGGATGTGGGCTGCGGAAACGGGAAGGGAACCGTACTCTTGGCTCCGTACTTCAAGCAGGTCGTTGGGACAGACGTGAGCCCCGCTCAACTGGAGCTGGCTCGGGCCCATAGCACTTCCTCAAATGTCTCGTACTGGTGAGATGAAAGCAGGGTGACGAATCAGTTGTTTATATTACAAATATTTGAACTGCAAGCCCATTTTGGTTTTTATTACAGTTTCTGTGTCTTAACACGTTACGCCGAGAATTTACGACGATCGAGAATTCCAGTATTCCTTTAGGCCCTGTGGTTTATGCTTATTTTTTTTCCCCAGCCATATTCTAACATCTCTCCACCTTCTCCTCCACGTTACTCTTTACGGCCGCCTCTGACATCCAGGCCGAGTCCCGCAGAAGAACTGCCGTTTAAGTCCAGCCAGGTGGACCTCGTAACGACCATGACGGCGGCCCACTGGTTCGATCGGCCTCGGTTCCTGAAGGAGGTTGAGCGGGTACTGAAGCCCAAGGGCTGCCTTGCCGTGCTAGGCAACTTCATGGAAAAGGAGCTGGAGTACGGAGACGCCACTAGCGCACTTAACAACATCTGTAAAGAGGTAAAATCTTTTATTTTTCTTCTGACCCAAAACTATTTTCTGATCCTTGTTCTGGAAGAGAACAAATGTGGCTCATTGTTGTTTTATGTTCGCATTGTCATTTCTGAGTGGCCCTTCTAATTTTCTTGGGCGTAGCCAGTAGGGGTGTAACGATTGATCGATACACATCGATTAATCGATATAATGCTCTACGATTTATTGGCATCGATGCTAAACGTAAACATCGATTTATATCGCCGTGTTTGACCTCGGACATTAGACGCGACTTTATTTGGAAATCCAGTTCATTGTTGCTTGCTTCCTCTTTCCGGGAGCAGGGAGCAGTGCGTGGCATTGCTGCACGTGAAAGGGGAGTCGACAACTAGTACGCGGCTCCTGGTCTGGTGCTATGGCTAGTGTCCAAAAAGACGAGGAAATTGGCTCCGCTTTAGGTTTCAAGTCATTCTTTGGAAGCGCTTTTGATTCCAAAGAAAAGATGACTCAACGGACAAGACACTTGCAGTTTGTGAATCCTGCCATGCGGTGATCAAATATTCAGGGAGCACAAATCTCGCCGCACATTTAAAGAAAAAACACCACATCAAAGTTCAGTGTTAAAATAAGCACTTTGTATACTACAATACTCTTGTCATTTCCTAAATAAAGAGTTTGCAGTACCTTGTTGATTTTGCGTAGGAATTGTTATAAATCAGGATATTGTTCTATATTTATTTAAAAAAAAAAAATCGATCGTAGAGCACTATATCGCGATATATCGTGAATAAATCGCAGCAGGCTTTAAGATATCGGCAAATATCGTATCGTGCTTCTTTGTATCGATATGATATCGTATCGTGACAAAACCCGCGATTTACACCCCTAGTAGCCAGCACTTTGGTCACCCCCCTTACCTCAGGGCAAATTTTTAAAACCGGGATTTTTCGGTCATTTTAACATACAAGCAGAATGATGACAATTTTGTGTTATTATGCGTTTTGAGTATAATTTAAATTTGATTTGTGACGATTTTGGTCGCGCCGATTGGTCACTCCGATTGGCTGTTAACTATGAAGAAATTGAATTTGTTTTTGTGTTTCAGAAATTCTGACAGGTTTGCTTGTGATGTTTTTGTAATGATTTTTCATGATTAGTTTTACGCAGCTCTGCTTCCTTTTAATCACCCTTGTCTGGGCTCCTGTCCGTCACAAATTTACTTCGACATGTTTGACTCCTGCTCCTTCCCGGAAAAAGAGTGGTGAGTGTGCTATTTTTTTTTATTCTATAATAATGCAATTTTATCATAATTCAAAATAGTCCCGATTTTTTTTTTTAAATCAAAGAACCTCAAGGAGTGTTGTAGCAGTCGGTGGGTCATGATTGGTCAATTATTGAAAAAATAAGAACAGCTTCATCACAAGGACATTTTCATTATTTACCAAGACATACTTGTGTTTACCGTAAATTCCGGACTATAAGCCGCGACTTTTTTCCAAAATTTTGAACCCTGCGGCTTATAGTCAGGTGCGGCTTATATAAGGATTTTTTTCGTGATTTTTGTGATGACTTGATCACTTTTATACACTGCGGTATCTTGAAGAAAAAAACAACAACAAAAATACTATTTTGAAATACTACTATGGCTGCTGCTTATTCTGGCTGTGTTGCTTGTGACTATTATGAGCTTTAGTAGGAATGCACGCTAGGTGACCTGCGTCGAAGGGCTCTAAACCCTTCGTCACAGGCAATGTTGAGAAAGACATGTATGTAAAGTATGTTATAAAAACTTTAAAAAGGCTTTCTGTGAACGGTCTTTCTTTGTAAAAAAAACGCGTGTGCATGTGCGGCTTATAGTCCGGTGCGGCTTATATAAGAAAACAACTAAAATATCCCCCAATTTTAGCTGGTGCGTTTTATAGTCCGGTGCGGCTTATAGTCCGGAATTTACGGTAATTATTTTAACTTTATGGCTAGGCAGTACCAACTATTTGTATATAAACAAATAAAAAAATAACATTTGCATAGAATGGCCCTTTTAAACTTTCCTCCTCCATTTTGTGTCCATCTAGGAACGGCTGTCAAAATATTTACAGGACGGTGACTATAAACAGTTTTATTGGTTTGATAGAGACATTTACTAACTACCAGAATCTGAAGAGCCAGGATGCCGTCAAGGCCGAGCGACTCTCTGACCACATCAGAAACAAGTGAGACATTGCTTGTACACACCAAATCGCTTCTTTGTTTCTCTCGACCGATATTGAATTGAACTCGTCTTTCGTTTCAGGCTGATGGCTGCCATGCAGGTGTCCTCGCCAGACACGGAGCTCACTATGAAGATCACGTATTTCTACATGCTGGCACGAAAACCGTGATCCTTTTTGTATTATAGTCATAGAAATACTATAAACCAAGGATCTGTTAAGAGTTACAAAAAGAAATACTCCTTAGCCCGCGTACCTTTGAATAAAGCGAAACTACAAAAACGGAGGCTGTTTTCTTTTGCATTGTGTAAAATCCTTTCAGTCTTATACTTACCGTATTTTCCGCACGATAAGGCGCACAGGATTATAAGGCGCACCTTCAATGAATGGCCCATTTTAAAACTTTGTCCATATATAAGGCGCACCGGATTATAAGTCAATGAATGGCCCATTTGAAAACTTTGTCTATATATAAGATATATACATTTGGCCGCGGGACGGACTTTGGACACGCCTGCTGTAGTGGTTCAATATTGGTCCATATATAAGGCGCACCTGATTATAAGGCTTTTGAGAAAACTGGAGGTTTTTAGGTGCGCCTTATAGTGTGAAAAATACGGTAATTCCTTTGCAAGAGATTAGTTTCACTCGTTTACTACCATTGACGGCTATTGACGTCAAAGATCCATTTTAACTTGGCTGGCAGTGGATGAGTTAAGATCAGCTTCACTAAAGGGATGTTTGAAAAAGAATGACATAAGTCACCGCTTTTTGACGAGCATGTGAATATCCTGCTCACATATTTTGTCGAGTTATGATGTCACCACATTTACACTTGTGTGTAGCTGATACAGCTGCCACTTTAAGAGACAGATTCCAAGCGGTACATTGTACCAGGTTGAAAAAAAAAAAAAGGCGTCCATGTATAAGTGTTGCTATAGAACACCCTCTGTGTGTTTACTCCTCCACGCCACCAGGGCTGTCACGAGCAAGGTGACCAATATGGGCACACCGATGAATGGAGCAAGGACACTAGCCGGCGGGTCGCGGATGAGCCGGCCGGTCGGCGGGCAGTCCAGAAAGTAGTCTATGTGGATCCTCGCAAAGAAGCGGTCGACTATCTGATCGGGCCAGAAGCAGTCCATCCTCAAGGCCATTTGGTAGGTGCAGTTAGTCAGCTCCTCATAGATCCTGTAGCATCGGAAAATGGAGGTCAAGGGTCAGGGAGGTGACTTCTTTTTTTTTTTTAATTTGTATTTTTTCTAATTAATTAGAATTTTCAAATTTTAATTGATTTTTTTTTACCGTTTTTTCCATGTATAATGCGCCCCCATCTATAATACGCACCCTAAAAATGGCATGTTGATGCTGGAAAAAAGCCAGTACCCATGTATAATACGCACCCAAATTTTGACTCCTACTTAAGTCCGTAAACGTAAAATTATTTCAGAAAAAAGATCATCTTTGGGAACAAGCGGATGTTATTCTGCCGGTCAGTATCACTGCGCATGCGCTAGCAAACTCGATAGCGGCGAAATGTTTCGGAATTGTGGAGGGTACATTGTGACAGCAAACGAGCAGGTGATCGAGCAAGCGTCTGATACGAGAGCATTGTGTTTGCCTTCGTATGATATCCGGATTTAAAAAAATATATATATATATATAAATATATATGACAACAATTTAGTTACATTTTGCGCATTATACATGGAAAATAACGGTATTTCATTTAATGTCAGATAGCAATGGCAAGAGAAAGAATGCTCTTGGCTCACGTGCCCGACATTCTCATTTTACTGAATGCAGCAACACAAGTTTGACCAGCTCTTGTGCTCTTATTTGACATAAAAAAAATTATTCTACCCCTCACAAGGATCACGTGTGAATCCCCCGTGCAAGGCCTCTTTACTCACTGCGTGGTGTCCGGCCAGCTGCACCACAGACGTTTGTCTATTGCCCCCATGTCCGACTTGAACTTAACCAGACAGAAATCGTCGATGACTTTCTCATAGAGTCCTCGGTCGCAGCCTGACACGCCTGAAGGGAAATGATGATGAGTCGAACTTGCCGACAACTCATCTGTATAACGAACACAAGTTTGCATCCTGGTTCTCCCCCTCCTTGTTTGTCATCTGTCAATTACTGCGTCGCTAGTAACATCAGCCTGTCGACCTTCTTAGATTTGCGGAATTCCCCAAACGGCAAGGCCTAAAGCGCTCATCTGAACCGGTTTGTGATCTTGGGATGTTTGCTAACCTTGCAGGGTGATTTAAATGAAATTGAAAAGTGAGCTTATTAAATTGAAGAAAAACTCTGAAGCTAGCAAGTCCAAAATCAAGAAGATCAACAACAACATCACTTTTCCTTTGCTGCTATTCCAAAGGTTAACTCCGGGTCAAATTTGTGAAGTCCAATTTTGCCTTCATGTGATCCGGCAGTACAAAGTCGCTGCTCATGCCGGCGGATCCGACAGTTTAGACACCAATCCACAAATGCGTCACGGCAAATATCTTTCAAGAATGTTCAGCATGTACTATTTACATACAGGGATGGGACTTGACTGACTTGAAGCACCACTTAGTGTCTAACTAACCTCTCTCAAGTCACCAATCTACCAATTTGAATTATTTCTGCCCCTACATTTGATTTGAGATCCTGCACAAAAACTTCCAAACACAGAAAGTGACAAAAAAACAGGAGTGGACAAACGTTTGAATGAATTTGATAGCATCTTTTCCTGACAAATACTCACCGTTGACGAAGAACACAACGCAAACCGCCTGGAGCAACCAACCGCTCTTCATGATGAACACGAGAAAGCAGCTCCACCTCGAATGTAGTGTTGACAAAAACCAGATGATGACACCGACAACTGAGTGATCGTGCTCGTGTGCTCGACGGGACGTAAAAAAAAAAGTGCCTTGACCTTCCACAGTGGGAAGCCACCCCCCAATCATAGCAGCGCTGACTGTCATTTGATTCCTTGCCCGGGCGGCTGCCGTTCCTCCCCCCCGAAGTTGCTCACAGGGGACACAACAACAAAGTCCGAAACCAAAATTAGTCGTGTGACATGACAGTCGTTGGCAAGTGAGACGCAAAGTCACCGACTTGTGTCTATGTGATTCATACTCATTGGGTAAACTGTAATTCAGCGTTGTCATGTCTTCTCTTTTTATTTCAAGAAGTTGCACTGTACTGCAGCTTTTGTATGATGATGATTTTAGCCCGCCAGCAGGACTAAACGACATGTTTGTCAAGCTGGAAAGGTGAATGTTATTGTTCCATTCCTAGCTGTAATGTTTTGACTGTCATCTGCGCCAGATCAGGCTACCGGTTACGTAGCTTGACGACCTTGGAGATTGTTAGGAACATTGTTTTGTACATGGTAAATGTGTCATTTGTTTTAGTGTGTGTTGGACGATATATTTTTCTTGCTCTCTCTGGATTCTATTGAGACAAAGCAAGAAACGTGTAGCTGGGTAGCAGTTGCTTGTTGCCTGCTAAAGGGTTACCATCTTCCCCTTAGCAACCATGTAGCATCTCTTTACAAAATCAAAATGAGTACCAACTGATGTTGGTCACTAACTAAATGACAAATTAACTAGCGCAAGATGTTTCTGATAGCTGTTTGCTTGCTGTCACGACATAAATCTGGTTTATTTGGGTGACTGTGTTGTTATGGGACTTGTAACCTTTTGGTTATCAAGGTACTGAAGAGCAAGAATATACAGAAATCCCTCGTTCATCGTGGATAACTGGTTCCAAAAACCACCCACGATAAGTGACACCCGGCGAAGTACGGTCACCAACAAGTACTGGGCAGGCTAACGAGTTAGCGAAAGATGCTAATTTGCGACCGTGCTCACACGTGAAAACGGACTTCTAAAGGAATGTAAATGGTCATTTGGAGCAATACTACATTGTCCTAAAGGTTAGGCACATGTTTCCTCAAGTTAGAAGTTTTATTTTGACTTTTAAATAGTTTTTTAATTTGGAAAAAAAAAATCCGCGATGTAGTGAAGCCGCGATAAACGAAACGTGAAGTAGCGAGGGATCACTGTAGTTTAAAATAGCATAGAATGCTTTTTGCATTTGGAATTTAGGTCTTTGTTCATCCATTTATGACAATGTGTAGTGGCAGGCAGAGCAATGAAATTCATTTTCAAAAGCTGACAGAAGGTAAAACAAGCCATTAGCTCAATAAAGGTGCGGAATTTCCGGTCCAGGTGAGAACGGAGGATTGCGGATGTTTTCACCTGATGGTACAGCGCCCTCTTCCGGTCATTATGTTAACTAACACTAATGTTACGCATTTCTCGGTCAAATTCGGTCGGCGGAAGCAGAGGAAAGGCCACAATTTACAGCTTTTCGAAAATATGACTTTGCTCACGTTCAAGGGGATTTTTTCTTTTTTAAATCGAATTCAATATAAAAGTGCGTGTAGGGAATGGAAAGTTCCTTTTGATTGCTGCAGTAATTGTTATTAAAATGCGTTGAACAAAATCTCAGCCCTGAAACTGCATGGCTGAAAAGTCCCACTGCAGTCCTGGCTCAGTTTATCCTCGGGCAGAGAATGATGGGTGTTCCAATGCTGCTCTCTACTGCTCTTAAAAAGCCAGTGCAGGGGTATATATATAAAAAAAAAAAACTTCCCACAAAAACCCAACCCACCCTAATGTTGCAAGAATTTGCTGACGTGTTGATATAGAAGAGTAGCGAGCTTGCCCAGATCAGTCTGTCGCTTGCATATGCCGGGACGTCATGGCCTTTAGGTTGTTTGAAGAAAGTGACCATGTGGCGGCCTACCTGCAGTATCGAGTGACCCCTTATGAACTCATTGACAAGATTATGGACTTCATGGGACCAAAGGTATGTTTTTATTATTTCATGAGACTGCAATCATTCAGATAAGCAATAACAAATGATAGTTTGTATTTTTTGGATCTTATAAGCCAATTTTAAAACGGTCTGAATGAAAGAGATTTTTTTAATCATTCATTTGAATGTTGTAAATGTTCTTTTAGATGCAAAACAAGTTCAATCTTGCAGTGGATGTCGGCTGTGGGAACGGGAAGGGAACCGTACTCTTGGCTCCGTTCTTCAAGCAGGTCGTTGGAACAGATGTGAGCCCCGGCCAACTGGAGCTGGCTCGGGCCAATAGCACTTCCCCGAATGTCTCGTACAGGTGAGATGAAAGCAGGATGAAACTGGAATGTGTTGTTAATCATTCAATTATTGTCAAGATTCACTTAAGTTTAACTGCAAGCCCGATTATTTTTTAACTTCTACCCCCCCTCCTGATTCCAGGCAGAGTCCCGCTGAAGAACTGCCGTTTGAGTCCGGCCAGGTGGACCTCGTGACGGCCATGACGGCAGCCCATTGGTTTGATCGGCCTCGGTTCCTGAAGGAGGCTGAGCGGGTCCTGAAGCCCAACGGCTGCCTGGCCCTGCTGAGTTACACCATGGACATGGAGCTGGAGTACGGCGACGCCACCAGCGCACTTAACAACATCTGCAAAGAGGTGAACAGAACCATTGACACAATGATCATTCAATTAGTCTGGAATGATTGTTTATGATTAGTTTTATGCAGCTCTGCTCCCCTACAAAAATCCTTGTCTGGGCACTTGTTCTTCACAAACCTACTTGGACATGTTTGACTCCTGCCCCTTTCCGGACAAAGAGTGGTGAGTGTCCCATTTTTCATTTTTTTTTTTTCTAACATTCTAGTGACGCAAGTGGAGTCCCAAATATTTGTTCACCAACAAATAAAAGTCAACTGATATGACAACTTCTAATTTTGCCCTACTTTTTTTGTGTCTATCCAGGAACGGCTGTCAAAAAATTTACAGGACGGCGACAGTAAACGGTTACATTGGTTTGGTAGAAACATTTACTAGTTACCAGAAAATGAAGAGCCAGGATCCCACGGAGGCCAAGCGTCTCTCTGATGACATCAGAAACAAGTCAGACATGTACTTTTCAACTAACCACAATTAGCTTGCCACTAAACATTGAACTCCATAAGCGACACACACACACTTAACATACCAGTGCTTATACATTCTACATCGCTGCTTTGTTTGTCAGGAAGAATTTACCGCTAATGAAGTCTTAGATAAGATAGTCAATGTCATACAATGGAGCCAGCAGAGAGAGCAGGATAATAAATGTGTCCTTTGGTCCCTTGAAAGGCCGCCATATCGTATAAATAGAGCTATTATCATTATTATGATGATGATTATTATTATTCATTAATTGATTTTTTTAAAATTAAAACCAATTTTTTCTCGACATTGATTATAAACTCTTTTGTTTCAGGCTGATGGCTGCCATGCAGGTGTCCTCGCCAGACGTGGAGCTCACCATTGTGAGCAAGTATTTCTACATTCTGGCACGGAAACCATAATCCTTTTGTATTATGGAAATTTAAATACTATAAACCAAGGATCACTATTGTGGTTAGACTGAAAAGAGTTGCCGAAGAAAATGCCCCTCAGCCTGCCTACCTTTGAATAAAGCTAAAGCTAGAGCTAAACAAAAAAAAACCATGAAGGCTGTTTTTTTTTTGTATTTTTTTGATTGGCATCCTTCAAATGATGCTATACATATTTAAATATTTTTTCATTTTATCCTTTATCCCTTTGCAGATTTACAAATGGAATTTTCCCCCTCTCAAGTAAATTACAGCGCCCTCTAGTGTTCATGGTGAATACTAACGCTAATTTTACGCGTTTCTCCGTAAAATCCACTAGATGGTAGCAGAGGAAAGCGCACGATTTACATATTTGGTGGCTCCATCGTCCAGCAACTCGACCTTAAGATTGACTGGAGCCACACCGGCCGGCTCTGTCATGTTCCATTCATCACATATGAACATTAATTTACTGCGCAGACTCTAGTGAAAACTCAACTCAAATAAATATTAGAATACGTTCATGCTCGATTTTTCTCAGTCCGCATAAATATGGATTTCATCTTGCATTGTTAGTATATTTCATTAAATTAATATAATATTTCACAGAATTGCACAGAAAAGGATTGTGCTGTAGCATTTAAGCTTTTAATGAGCACCCATATTAAAAGAAAAAAAAAGTTTTATGGCCTTCTGCCATCTGGTAGCATTAAACAACCATTCCTAATTATCATTTCAGTTTATTTAACATAGCTCATTAAGTTGAGGCTTTCACTGTAAATCACAAAATACAAATACATACACAACAACATATTTAAATCAAGGTTTTTTTTTTGTGTGTATGGCCTTGGGACCATATTTAAAGCTGGCTCTGTTCTTTGGCTCCACTGAGCTTTTACGTCAAGTCACTTCCCCCCCCCCTTGAACCTAGTAAATCAAAGTTGATTTATTCATTCTTGTATTTTTTGTATTTATTTATCTTACTGAATGAACTGATACATTGTATGAAATAAAAAGTCACACAGTAGTTAAAGATGAAAGATTTTATTATATAAAAAAAATACATATTATGCATATAGTATAACCCAATTTACTAGTCATGCTTTTTTTTTTTTTTTTTTAACTTTATGGCTTTTTTAAATTTTATGCCTGAACGTCCGTTTTGGCCCACGAACACAAAAGTTCGCTGCACTCTCGTCATTCAGCAACGGAAGTCTCCCAACGTGAAAACGTGCGTATGTGCACAGGTGACCTTCCGGCCGCAGGTCATCATCATCACACGCCTACTGTATTTCCACGGAAGCTGATCTGTGACGTAGGCGAACCTTCAAACCAGACCAAGTGTTTAAAAAAAAAAAAAAAAAAGTCTATTAACCGTTGTAATTGGCTGTGTGAAGTGTCTGTCACATTGCGGAGGCGTGTTCATACCCAGCGCACACAAGTGGACGCGCACGGACACGCGCGCGCGCCCAAGCTGCCACCGACAGCGTGTCAGCGTGTCAGCGTGCGGGCGTCCTTTCTCACAGTAGATCCACAGTGGAAAGCGATCCGAGCGGCAGCCTGGGAACTAGTAAACAAAAACAAGCAAGCGGCGCGTAAAGGCTGTGCGCTGGCTGGCTGGCTGGCTGCGCCGGGTGGTGCGCGACCAAGCGGTTACCAGAGGAGCCCCGCTCCATTTATTCCTTGATTATTGCACGACAAGACCGGGATATCCTAATTGGACATGTGAGTTGCGGGAGTTTAACAAGAATAATCAGCCGTCTTTCCAAGATGAAGTTCCTCGCCTGCGCCCTCGCTACTTTGCTGCTCATCCGATCCAGCGCAGCGCAGTCAGGTAAGTTTTTTTTTTTTTCTTGCGCCCCAAACACCTTGGCGGAGTTTAATCACACACTCAGCGTACCGATTGGCTCATTAGCGTGGAAAAGAAACTTGCTTAACTTCACCATGACGCGTATTGCTACCTCTGACTGCTTTTTGGTTGCCTTCATTTTTTGATTTTGTTGAACCGTGTCCGAGGTTCTCTTTTTGGATTTTTCCTTTCCTGGCCATCACTTTGATTACTAATACTTTGATTACATCACTAGATTGGAGATGTTCCGTTTATCGTCATGCAGTGACTCCTGTTAGGTCCGTTTGTGGTCCAGCATCTCCTCACTCGCCTGCTTAACAGTCCATCCACTCTTCATGTTCCTTCCTTTTGACCACTGAAGGATGTTTGCATGCTACTCAATGCCGGCTGGACGGCTTTGGACCCAGCTCTTAATTATTATAAGCCGTGATGATCCTTCTTATGTTTTCTCAGAGACTTCCATCACGTAGTGTTCAGTTTTGGATTAGAATGTTGGGATTGATGAGCCAATTTTCTTTCTAAAGTGCTTCAATTGAATCAATGTTGGATTATATTTCCAAACAAAATGCCAAGCTGAAGAAGTGACTATATGTTGTCACTCCAGGAGTGTTGAAGTTCTCAGGCATGCACACACACACATGATATACACACTCCCCCCTCGGGCTAAATGCAGCTGAATGCAGCCTATTTGACACATGCATTAATGGATGGATGCTATAAGAGAGAAAGAAAGAGAGTGACAGAGAGAGAAGACAGGAAAAGCAACCTCACTGTGTCGCTAGCATGCACGCTCAGCCAGGATATCTGTAATGCAAATTCCACCCAAGAAGAAACCCGCTTTGTGCCTTCTGGGAACTTTGTGGGTGTTAATGAGCCGATTAAATTCATTACTTTGATTAACATGTTGAAGTAAATGAGAAGATGTCGGTGTTTAATGCAAAGTATCTCCTCCATGCGTGTGCGTTGGTGTCAAAGTTCTCAGGTGTTCCTCTTTGGGGGTTTATTTCATATGAAATGAAACAAAAATTCATCCGTTTTAATTGAAACATTCGAAGGGTCAAAGGTCAAGTCAAGTCAAGTCAAGTTTATTTGTATAGCCCTAAATCACAAGCAGTCTCAAAGGGCTTCACATAGACAGAAATTGACAATTATTCTCAAAGCATCCCCTGATCTTAAGCTCCCAAAAGGGCAAGGAAAAACTTAAAAACCCCTAGCAGGGGGAAAATGAGAAACCTTGAGAAGGGACCACAGATGGAAGGATCCCCCTTTCAGGATCACCAGGTTGAAATGGATGCAGAGAGGGCACAAATGATACAACATGAAAATCAATTAAATAAAAAGTGGATGTCCATGTCACAGCAGAGGGCTGCCGAAAGGAGCCCTCAATTGTCCTGGCAGTGCTCTTCGAGGAGGTTGAGCTGCAGTTCCCCTATCCTGAATTGGCCACGAGAATCCAGATAGCCGCTGTCAGCATGGGTACCACCTAACCACCTCCCCGGCCGGGGAGGGGGGAGGGAGGGGGTGGAGAGGGAGAGAAAACAAACTCCAGCCGAATCGGCCACTACAGGTTAGTTAAAGGCCATGTCATAGAAATGTGTCTTTAAACGTGTCTTAAATGTTTCTACTGAGGTAGCAGTCCTAATATCCATTGGTAGGGCATTCCAAAGCTCTGGAGCCCGAATAGAAAATGCTCTAGAGCCTGCAGACATTTTCTTAGCCCTCGGTGTCGCTAAAAGGGTAGCGTTTTGCGAACGAAGGTTACGAGACGGAACATAAGGAACAACTAGGTCGACGAGATATGAAGGCGCTAAGCCATGCAGCGATTTATAGGTTAATAGAAGAACCTTGAAGTCACATCTTAAATGGACCGGAAGCCAATGTAAGTTGGCTAGTATTGGGGTAATGTGATCAAATTTTCTTGTCCGAGAGAGCAGCCTTGCAGCGGCATTTTGTACTAACTGTAGACTTTTGATGCGGGACTTAGGAAGACCCGAAAATAGTACATTACAGTAGTCCAGGCGCGACGTGACGAACGCATGTATAATAGTTTCCGCATCACCGGTCGAAAGGATCGGACGAATCTTTGCAATATTACGAAGGTGAAAAAACGCAATTCTGGTTATATTCTTAATGTGCTTTTGAAAGGAGAGAGTTTGGTCAAATATTACCCCGAGATTAGTTACAGTATCGCTTTGAGTGATAGTACGGTTATCTATAGTTATAGCGGTTTCCTTGAATAAGTGTTGATAACGAGCTGGACCAATTATCAACATCTCAGTTTTATCTGGGTTAAGACGAAGGAAGTTGAGAGACATCCATTGCTTGATCTCCGCAAGGCACTTCTCAAGATTACAACAATCCCGCGGATCTGTCATCGATAACGGCATATATAATTGGGTGTCATCCGCATAGCATTGAAAACTAATATTATATTTACGTATTATGTCCCCAAGCGGAATCATATAAATATTAAAAAGAATTGGTCCGAGAACCGATCCCTGTGGGACACCACATGTAACATTATAGAGCTCCGAGGACGCATTGCCATGGACCACTCGGTGCGTCCTGTTTGATAGATAGGAATGGAACCAGCCTAGTGCTGACCCTGAAATACCAACACAACTTTTAAGACGCCCTAATAAAATATCGAAGTCTACAGTGTCGAAGGCAGCACTAAGATCGAGTAGTAACAGTACAGACGAAATGTTTGAATCCATAGCTACGAGGAGATCATTAGTCACTTTCGCAAGTGCTGTCTCAGTGGAATGATTAGCTCTAAAACCAGACTGAAAAGTGTCGTATCGATTATTGGCGACCATGTAATCAATAAGCTGCTGCGCTACTACTTTTTCAAGAAGTTTTGCTATGAATGGGAGGTTTGAAACTGGCCTATAATTACTGAGACAGTCCGGGTCAAGATTTGGTCGCTTAAGTAACGGTTTAATGATAGCGGTTTTAAAGGCTGTTGGCACTATCCCAGAGGAGACAGACAGATTGATTATATTTAAGACGGACGGTCCTAAAATTTGAAATAATTCTTTAAGTAGTTTGGCTGGAAGAGGGTCGAGTAAACATGTTGTTTGTTTAGCCGCACTAACAATTTGTGTAAGCCTTTCAAGAGACACGCTTTTAAAAGTTGAGAGGGTTGTTGCATGATCATCAGCGTTGGTAAACGGCGTGCTCGACCGAGCGATTGGAATGCTATTCTTGATCTCATCCCTAATGGATTCAATCTTTTGAGCAAAAAATTTCATGAACTCGTCAGCTGAGTGGAAGGAACTATCGGAGGTCGGCTGGCGCAGAGTCAGCTTTGCCACTGTATCAAATAGGTGTTTCGGATTGTTTTTATTGAGATTAATAACTTGCGAAAAATATCGAGTTTTTGCTAAGATAAGCGCATCTTTATATTTCAGGAGGCTATCCTGCCATGCCTGATGGAAAACCTCAAGTTTGGTTAGACGCCATCTGCGCTCATGCTTTCTACATAATTGCTTAAGCGTACGCGTTTCATCTGTGAACCATGGAGTAGGCACTCTACGGCGAGTTTTCAGACGTAACGGCGCCACAGAGTCAATGGCATTTAACAATGTCGCATTGAATTCATTCGTAAGATTATCAATAGAGTCGGCGTATGTGAGAAAATTAGTGGTTGCCGGCGACAGTATTTCAGATAGCGCAGTTGCAGTCATAGAGTTGAAATGACGGCTCCTATAATGCTGATTGCTATCTTGTCTTTGACAAGGAACTATAATTTCAAACTTTATTAAGTAATGATCAGACAAAACAGTAGTGTATGGCAGTACTGCTATATTTGAGGTTGCAAGTCCTCGGGATAATACCAGATCTATGGTATTTCCATTCTTATGCGTTGCTGCCTGTACAGCTTGCGTAAAACCAAAGGTATCAGTTAAAGTCTGAAACGCCGAAGTAAGTGGCTCTGACGGTAAATTCATGTGGATGTTGAAATCGCCCATGATAATTATATTATCCGCATTGGTTACGAGATCAGCCACAAATTCTGAAAATTCATCCAGGAAGCCAGAGTAAGCCCCGGGTGGACGGTAAATAACAACAAGATAAAATGACGGTAAAGCGGTGGATCGGACAATGAGAACCTCAAATGTTTTAAATACGTTGATCGAACGAGGCCTAAAACTAAGCTCGGAATTCGAGATGAGGGCGACACCCCCACCCTTTTTTCGAGGACGCGCCACATGCGAGCTCACAAAATTTGGAGGCGAGGCCTCATTAAGCGGCATCAGTTCATTAGGTTTTAACCAGGTCTCGCAGAGACCAAAAGCGTTTAGATTATGTTCTGTGATGAGATCATTAACGAGAATGGCTTTCGTATGAAGCGATCTAATATTCATAAAACCAAGTTTAAGTGTAATTGGTCGATCCGGGTGCGTATTTATCGAAGGATATTTATACGAAATGCGAGTAAGATTGTGTTCTCTAAGCCTGACATCACCTCTCAAATGTTTGTTAGCGCGGTGGGCTGATACGACCGTGGGAATCTGATAGTAAATATTTGTTACACGTGTAGAATTATCTGAAACCGGCACCGTTTCCTCAGCAAAACCGGTCGGGGTGGAATGATTAGATTTGTCTACTACCCCAGTAGAAAGTGCGTTTATGTGTACTGTCGCACTATTCAAACTATCACGCTCTAGTCTACACAAGGAGCTATGTGCATGCTGGGAGTCTAGCCTAGCGCTAGTTAACTTTATCTTAACAGACTCCAAACCCATCCTGACAGGTGGTCTAATCACCTGTGACCCGGCCTGCTCTAAAGTGACCTGTCATGTGTGGCTCAAACAGTAATCTATATTCCTAGAAAGAGTGAAGGCGCCTTCACGGTTAGGGTGAAGGCCGTCCTTCCTCAGCAGGTCGGGGCGGCCCCAGAAGGAAGGCCAGTTATCTATGAAATACAGTCCCTGCTTCTTACAGAACCCAGCCATCCATCGATTAAGGGAGACTAATCTACTAAGCCTCTCATCAGTGCCTCTCCCAGGCAGGGGGCCAGAGACAAATACTCGATGCCGACTCATCTTTCTAGCGAGATCACAAGTCCTCGCTATGTTTCTCTTTGTGATCTCCGACTGCCTCATCCTAACATCATTGGAGCCGACGTGTATCACTATGTCCGAGTAGCTAGTGTTGATGGAACTACGCTGTTGACTAGACCTATTGCGAGTCAGCTCCCTAAGATTAGCTTCTATGTCGGGTGCTCTGCCCCCAGGAATACACATTACCGTGGCTGGATTTGTAAGCGTAATATTTCGGGTAATGGAGTCACCTATGACCAAAGTGCGAGGGCCAGTAGACCGAGATGACTTTGGACGGCTATGCGTCTTACCTGGCTCATCGCGATTAGCAAGCCGCTTGGGGCTAATGCTAACTGGGCTAGCAGGCTGACTACAGCCCGCGTCTGTATCCGCCACATCTACAGTTATCGCGCAATTCTGCTCTAACTGGCGGACACGTCCCTCTAGCAGGGACAACCTCTCTAAGAGAAGGGTGCAGTTGGTGCACGAAGCCACACAAACCTCTCGATCCGCAGCCATACTTTGTGTCCGATGATCGACGGCAGACAAACGGCCACGAAGCCTCCGCTCTCCCAGGCACTCCAACTGTGAAAAAAAAGATCGACAGTGTAATAAAAGATTCAAACTTACTTTAGAGTCAGGGAGATGAGTTCCACGCTGGAGAAAACAAAATCGTCCAAGCCTGAAAAGTATTGGGAGTCTGGCTGAGAAGGAAGAGGGCGTCCGGCAGAGAACCCGACAGGTCACGTGGACACCATTTTGACAGCTCGGTATGTTTATAAAGAGCATCAAGGAATTTGTTATATCTTGGTGGGATCCGTTATAATCTTTTTGGACTTATCACAGTTCATCAAGTTATTTTTTTTCGTTTATGAAAATCATCTGCACGTTTAGTTGGAGCATTCAGTTGGTGCATGTGTGTGTGTTTGTGTGTGTGTGTGTGAGAGAGAGGAACAAATGCAGATTTGGCATGTGCGTGTTTGGGTGACATTTGAAGACGCCTGTGCACTGGTCTGCGAAGGGGGCTGGAGCGGCGGCTGAATGCCAGTTTCAAATTACCATCGGGGTGTCAGCTGGTCCACACCGAGCTGGCCAAGAACTTTGGAGACCACTGGCAGAAATGAGAATTTATTACGATCTAATTAAGCTTTTTTTTTTTTCTTGATAGCATCAGTCTAGACTTGTCTAGAGTTTTACATGACAACATGACGGATGAGTGGGGGGGGGGGGGGGGGGCAAGTTCATCATTCTCCAAATTAGTCAGCATTGCTATCAAACCTGTTCTATTTGAGTGGGGGGGGGGGATATTGAGGAGGGTCATGATGACCCGCAGTTTGTATCTTGCAGCTGACCAGCCTTTAGCGCCCCCTGCCGCCTGTCCTTGACACAGCACGATACCGACTAAACCAGTAACTGAATTGTCAATTTGAAAGAATTTTGTCAACTAAAAATAAAAATGGAAAATGAGGTTATTTTTAGAAAATAGGTCAATTTAGAGAAAAAAAAAAATCTCAAGATAATCATTAGTAAGCAACTCTAAAATTGAAAAATGTGAGGAATCAATACAGGCCAATCTCATTCATTGATGATCATGTTGAAAAAAAAAAAAGCAGCATCGAAACAATAAATAAATAAATAAATAAATAGATAAATAAATAGATAAATAAATAAATAAATAAATAAATAAATAAATAAATAAATAAATAAATAAATAAATAAATAAATAAATAAATAAATAAATAAATAAATAAATAAATAAATAAATAAATAAATAAATAAACCAGCCTGACATAATGGTGATGGTGGTGGATAAATACATAATTAAATTGAGGCGTGATACTCTCAATTACATGTCTATTTTTTGTGGCACCGCTATTCTTGCGGTGCGGCGTCAGCTTTTTTTTTTTTCTTTACGTCAAATATTTGCTTTGGCTCCGAAGCCGTTGGGAAACGCTGAACTTTGGAAGCCAATGTACTGTTAACACGCCGACGGCGTCCAGTGACATCCAGCCACGGCGCCCACTTTCAGGGCGGTGGCCCGGCACACCAAAAAGTCACAAAAGATAAAAAGGGCCAACGGAAACTTTCTGCATTGAATTTGAGATCACAAAAACACTTTTGCAGCTTGACAAGTTTCTCTGTGTTCTCTTTCTTGTGGACCACTGGAGGGTTTGTTGAGCCCACCACTTGTAATTCCGCTCAGAGAGGAAAAACCTTCATCGCATGGCAGACACAAACACACGCTCGCATGTCTCCTGTGTTTTCCTTTCTTCTTCCTCTCTACTCCTGTATCCCGTCTTTGTGTATTTTCTTAATTTCCCCATTTTTAGTTTGATCCTGGCCCAACAGGATATTACACAAAAACGCAGCTTTTGCATTGGGAATTTTGTTAAAAAAAAAAAAAAAAAAAATTCAAAACCTCGATTGGATTCCAGTAATTAGCCAGTGCTGGATAAAAGACATCGCAAGAGCGAGCTCTCCGGCATTGGGCAGCTTTGTGTACACAAACGACGGCTTTGAATTCCCACTCACGCTCGTGTTTCCCGGCACAAGGCCAACGCAGGAAGCGGGACGTCGTTTTGAGTGACAGCGTCGCTTTGGCGAGGCCGCCTCGACTCTCTCAAGACAAGTCTGGGCTTTTTCTTTCAGGCCAGCGTCGCGGGGGCCTATCGCAATCACAAAAGCTTTTTTTTTTTTTTTTTTTTGGCTCCGTAACCTTGACAAAGCTGTTTTAATGCGAGAGATGATCGCCGACCTCTCATCCTGGTGTGCTCCTGCTGTTTCCATCATAAATGACGCACACCCGGCTCAATTATACTATTTTGAATATTTCTCCGTATTTGTGTACGTGCTAACCCCTGCTAAAATACTACAAACATCTCATCTGTTTCATTATACTACAAATTAAGGATATTAACTGTTTCCAGGCTTTCATGCGACAGCCGCCTTAATCAGGCCCGAACTTTGCCTGGCACGAAGTGCGTCTGTTTATTCTTATTCATTCTTATCGTGTGTGTGTGTGTTTGTGTGATCTGTGTGTGTCTATGATTGATATTCAGTATGCCGGAGCATGTGCACATTTATTTCTATCAGACAATTTGTGACAGAGCCCGGCCGGCCGCCTGTGTCTGTGCCTTCCTCAGCTCCTTATTGAATATTTGCCAGAGTGGAAGAGATGATTGTTTTGCTCGGCCGTCACCATGACAGAGAAAGACTCCTCTCCGATAGCGCCCAAATGTAATATCAGCCAGCGTTCATAATATCACGGATCATCGGGAGGGCTCAAAGACGCATCGATCTGCTTAACAAGACACTCGCGTTCCCGCTCCTTCGACAACTGCCGTAGTCACTCGCAAAGCCGCCTGGCGTCCTCGAAAAAGCCAATAACCGCCTTGTGACGTTCTGACAAATAAAAAACATAGAAGGCCGATGCAATTGTTGCCAAAACCCATTTCAAGATGGATCCCATTCGCCGCAGTAAAAAGCGATTTGAAATTGGAATAAAGACTCTTGTGAGTGACAGTAATATTGCGGCGGCAGCTCCGATTCAGCTCCTGGTCGAGTTAATTTCCGAGTGAAGTGCCCGAGGAGTCGAGCTCTTGGGAAGTCCCGTCCGTCTCACTCGTGCCTTTGTTTTTGGCTCGTGTCGGCGGTTCTTAATTAGAGTTTGTTTGTGTGAAATGAGAGTGATGGGGGGAAAAAAACTGGCGCAGGAAATTACATCTGAGTGGCAATTGTGTATCTCGTGTGCGTGTCGTTGTGTCAGGGGATGACATCCTTGCGGACCTTCTCTCGAAGTCGGTAGCCACCGGAACATGGCTTCCGTGCCCGCTGGCGGATGCACGAAATGGGTAGTCGATGAGCGTGAGAATTATGGGATGCGAGTCCAGGATGATTGTGCATCGCACGGAGAAGTCGCCATGTTTCTTGTCCTCACTGCCCCGCCCCTCCCAACCCAAATTCTTTGTTTCATTGGTGACCTTGCAGTCCGGCAGAAATATGGCCGCCCCTCCGGCGGCTTTAAAGGTACATAAAACTTATGCGAGTGTGTGCGTGACGGCGGCAGGACCTTGGGGCCCGCCCGGCTTTGCTGCGACCGCGTGAGCACGGGCAGGCGAGTCACCTTTAGTGGCAAGGAAGACGGACGCTGTAAAACCTGTCATGCACTTGTGTGCTCACCTGCAGTTTGGCCTGGAAAGTGACCGCAGATCGCTCATGGCAAGGTGAAGAGAGGGGGGCGTTGGTAAAATGCCGGCGAAAACGAGAAGGGTGGTCTAATTTCGTCTTTGTATGTGTGTGTGCGTGTGTGTCCAGAAGAGGTTAAGGTGGACTGAGTGAGACAGTTGTGCTGTCTCTGAGGAGGGCTGCTATCATGCTCGCTAAACGTTCCAATTAATCAATCCTGGCCCCGTGTGTGTGTGTGTGCGTATGTGTGTGTGTCTCCTTATGCACTTGTGTGCGTGTGTTTTATTTTATTTATTTTTTTCCAGATTTGAGGCTTTTTACCTGTATTTGTGTTTGCGCATTGCATAACACTGTTCATGGCTAAACATAAATACCGTTTTTTTCCGTGTATAATGCGCAAAATTTAACTAGTTTATTGTCCTAAAATCTGGGGTGCGCATTATACATGGGTACAATTAAACATTTTTTTTTTTTTTTTTTAAGAAAATCATGGTACAACAAAACCAACAACAGGACTGACCGACAAAGTCGTGGAACAAGACAGGAACAGAAACTAAACAGACATCATGACAGTAACACATGCAATGATCCGACGGTGAGCGAGGGGCAGACAGGACTTAAATACAAAACACGTTACATTGATTGAGGTGACACAGGAAGGGAGGGGTGACAATTTAAATAAAAAAAAAAAAAAATGGGTGCGTATTATACATGGGTACAGGCTTTTTTCCAGCATCAACATGCCATTTTTAGGGTGCGTATTATACATGGGGGCGCATTATACACAAAAAAAAAACGGTAATATATTTTTTTATTCTTTGATTTTTATTTTCATCCACTTTCCATTTATTTCCATTTGTTGAGCCTCTTCTCACCAGCGGTTGGAGAATCGAGGCAATCAGTTTGTAAATTTGTTTACATGCACAAACTCAAGTACAGACATCAAATGTGTCAAGTTAGCGGTTTATAAGCACAGGGAATTTACAATTATAGGCCATGATGAGATTTTCCAAATGATATTCCAATAATGAATTATTAAATCCCCTTGTTCAAACTTTTTTTTTTCTGAAAAGCAGAATATATAAACGCAATGGGAGAGAGTTCAGTTGAAACATCATCTAAGGTCAAATTCTTGCCAACATGAAATCTTTAATGACTTGTTTAAAGGACTTTTTGACCTTTGACTGACCTCAGGGGTAAAACAAGTTTAAGTGTAATTTAAAAAAATATTTTTCACACCATGTCTGAAAAATATTGTTTTTGCCTGCTCACTACAAGAAGCCAATTTGTTTGTTGATTGAGTTGATACAGGAAGAAAGGTGCAGAACGCATCTGTCTATTTTTCACTTAATGTCCTTTTCATTATAGAAGCCCCATGTGCAATTCACTGGTGAAATTGCATTTAAAGTTAAAAAGAAGTCTGTGGATCCTCATTTGGCTTGGTTTAACACAAACAAACTAAAAAAAAAAAAAAAGAATTCAGAGCACAAAGCTCCAACTTACTTTAAATAGCTATGAGTTGTCCTAATGGCAACTTTCTCTGATACCCCCCCCAAAATTCTGCTACTGAATGAAAATTAAATATTTCTTTCTTCCATCACATTCCCATTCCCATTGCCAATTTCACATTAAAAGATTTTTTATTGTTTGAAATCTTGATTTTTGTTTTTTTCCTTTATTAAATGAATAAATAATCTTTTTTTTGAGAAATTAAATAGTACCCCTGATGATATCATTGCGTGAGCTAGGAGTTTATTTCTATTTTTTTTTACTTGGGTCAGGGGTCATGGGGTGGCCAAGACATCTCTTCTTTTTTTAAACAAATTCTTCAAATCTCTGAAAAATGTGAAAATAAGAAAGAATTTAATTTTTTTTAAAATTCCCATTGTCATTAGTGTTGTCGTATTTCCAGCAACACAACATCAAATCAGCACATTTCACTTTCCAATGTTTGACAACACATTTGTCTTCTTCCAGCTTTTCGCTTTCCCACACAAGCCGGTTGATCCTGAATCACTTGAACTACTTGCGCATTGCCGCTTGCAGGTTTATTTCGAGTTCAGCAAAGTCCCGAATGTGCTTCCCCGCAGATAAGTGTTGTCACTCAGCCCAACAATGAGACAGCTATCCACATTCCGAGATAACGTCAAGGCATATAGAGCACAAACGCATTTTCATTGTCCGGCTCGCGGCACAACTTTTATCCGAGTTCTTTATATTTTAAGGCGGTAACAAACAAAATGCTAACCCGTGCATGCTAGCATGTTTGTGCGCGGCCACGTTGGCAGGTTTTGTGGCGAGTGACATGAGCAGGTGGTGCTAGCCGCAGAAGCTCCACTCGACAGTCGCTTGAGACACGTCAGTTGTTTTATCACACGCCAGTGCGGCTTCACACAACTGCCGTCCGTCATGGCCGCTGTTAACGCAAGTGATGTTTAGAACAAGCTTCCAATGCAGTTTTTTTTTAGGTCGCTCTGTGTTTATAGAAACCTTTGAATGTTGGAGCTGGGCAATTTAGGACTTAGGAAGAAGCATTGTAAAATTGAAAAGTAATGAGTCCAGTATTGGAACTTTACTTTCAATAGTTCAAAACAAATACCGTATTTTCCGGACTATAAGGCGCACCTTAAAAGCTAAAATTTTCTCAAAAGCCGACAGTCCGCTTTATAGTCCAGTGCGCCTTATATATGGACTAAATTCCTAAATTCAAACTGGCCCGAAGTATTGTGTCATGAAATCAATCACAAGTGGCCCGCTGAAGACTATGAATCACGAATCAAAAAGACTATGATCATTATTTTGTGATTATGAAGTAACTTGTTGCGTCTGAAGATAAAATGGAGAATGATTTGATTTGGATTCAAAATCTGACATGATGCATTCATGGTGCGCCTTATAGTCCGGTGCGCCTTATATAAGGACAAAGTTTTAAAATGGGCCATTCATTGAAGGTGCGCCTTATAGTCCGGTGCGCCTTATAGTCCGGAAAATACCGTATTAAAATATGGGTCATCCATTTAAAACAAGTCAAATGTATAAAAAACTTTTGAATGTAAGCGTTCATTCTTTTAATGAAAAAAACAAAGCCGATGAAATATGAAAACATCCGTGGCAGTCTTTTAAAGTCGCTCAAGCAAAAGTTATTGTCACATTAGAAGTAAACATTTGAGGTGCCTTCAGTGACAGGCTGCATCTGCATCCATGTCAAATTTACCGCTTCCATTCGCCGTGAGCACAACTTGAATATAAAATTAAATTGCCGCATTAAGCGCTTACTGCTCATTTGGCTCTGTGCGCGTCCGTATAATGAGCATCTGTGCTTTTTTTTTTTTTTTTCCCGCACCTGTCTGTTTTTCAAAGCCCCTTTTTGAACGCCCATCCCACCATTGGTTTAGCGGCTAAGTAGCAAATCAACTGCAAACGCACGTGTGTGTGTGTGTGTGTTTGAAGGAAACATTCTACTGGGAAAATAGTACTACTAATTAGTGGAATTAGCCACAGATCAAAAGATTCAATTAGAAAGCTGTGTGGTTCCGCAGAAGCGGCGAGGGAAGCTGCAACATGGCGAGCGCCTCCAAATTTCACGCTGGGAGGGACGCCACGCAGAGAATGTACGCAAGTCACCCTTTGGCTGCGGACGAGATGGTGTGGGATGATTTTTGATTTTATGATTTTTTTTTCCCATTGGACTTGCTCTCTACTATAAATGGAATAGCTCATTGCCATAAAAGCCCCGGTGTGGCTGCACGGCCACTTTTGTGACGTGCTAACAAAGCAATATTCCATTCATTTGTTCAAAGACTCCCAAATGGACCCCAGCAAATGAAACATGAGGGTTAATTAATGACCAACACACACTTGATTTTCTTTGTGCTTCTGCATACAGTGTGTGTTTCCATTTCCTGTCTAATTAAGAACATAAGTGTGTGTGTGTGTTGAGATGCTCACTGTGCACACGGTCGCAGCTTGGACCACCACGGCCAATTCACAGCACTGCTAATTTGCCATTTAAACGCCACATGTTTGACTCCTAATTAAAGATGTAAACACACACACACATGCACACACACACACACACATCCATGCAAGGTTCACGTCAAAACTTATGTCGAAATATAAATGAGCAAGAAACTAAAAACGAAAGAATCTTTTAAAATAAATTTGAGATCTAGGAAGGTAATCGTGCCACTCTCCGTTGTCAAATGAATCGAAAAACAAAAAAAAATGACACAATGGGACTTGAGCAGCACATCATTTGAGTTGCGAGCACGGTCACGGAACAAATTGCACTTGCATCTCAAAGCGTCACCATAATTGTCTGTAAATTGTCTTACATTTGCAGAAATATTATCCGCTTCGATTTTGTCTCAGTTTGGATCTTCTAGCATAAATTAGTGAACGCTGGAGTGCGGCTAAAAGAGATATCCCGACTGCAAACTTTGGACTTCCACTGGAGAATCTTGTGTTGTTTGTTTTTTGTGTATTCCCTTGCTGCTGTGTGTGTCAGGGGTGTTTTGTTGTGTTAAATGGGAGCGTTCAGTCTACTGCGTAGCCTCATTCATCAGCCTCACGCGGGAACGGGAAATTCGCCCGGGACCCGGCACACACCATTTCAAGATATCCCATCAAGGCTTTGGGTGCCTTTTGTGGATGCATATTGTTTTTCTTTTGACCTTGTCGTCTGACATCGACGCCCTCCCTTTGTCCTACGTCCGACTCCATTCTGCTGCTCGGAGGTTCTTTTCGGCAGTACTGACAGGTGGTTTTTTTTCTCCTGCAAAGTGGAATAAAAGACATTTTGTAGCGGTAGACGTAGCTCACCTCAAGTGGGTGTTAAATGGATTTCAAAAGTTCCTGCTAATTTATTTTCCGTTCAGTTTGAATGTTGTTCGCCTTAAGAGCTTTCGGAACTTCAAGGATCTTCCTTTTGAAAGGTGTTTATGGTCTTCAGGAATGTGTGAAATGGTGAATTATTGAAACCGCATAAATGAGATTGGAACCGATTGCAGTCTTCATAAGGAAGTGATTTTTTTGGGGGGGTCCTTAAATTTCGGTGAGGTCGAGGCTAGATGGGAAGTTATTATTTTTATCTTTTCACAATTTGGGAAAGCAAAACTGTGACATATGCTTCACTAATGGGGATTTTTCTTTGAAAGGATGAGAAGAAGCAAGGAGAGGGGGGGGGCACCTGAGAATAATGTCTCCCATAAAGTCTTGGGAAAGAGTAGCAGAGCCGCTCTCAGGGAGTCGGGCAGGGAGATTTACACAGTTCCTCTTAACCTTGACTGCGCTGTTTTATTCACTTGTTTCCCGAGACCCACTTGTCAGTCGAGTACATGCAAAAGAATAGCTAATGACTTTAGCGTAACGTGGATGAGCTTCACCAGCAACTGGTGATGTGAATGAACCAGTCACATGATCCGTGGAAAAACGGGGCAGCGCTTTCTCGGGTTCCTGTTTACAGAGCCAAATTTAACCCCGACCTAGCGGGAGGCTAGCTTCATAACCTGACCTAGCGAGACGCTAGCTCGGTATTACACAATTGGCGTGTAAAGCTAGCTAATTCTCACCCTACGCGGTGTGAATTAGTGAGATATAAACGTATTCCCATGTGCTTTGTTTGTTGGAAATTGTCGCCCTTGGATGATGTCCACTTTTCTTACCTCTCTGGAACCTTCGCTAATTGGCCTCCATGAATTCCCCCGAGGGAGGCAGCCTGTGATTGACAGCAGTGATAATCCAGCTAATGGCAGAAATAGCAGCTGTTTGCTAAGGTGTCGAGCACGAATGCAGGCAACGCGCGAGAGCTCGGACATTCTCGCCACCTTTTTTTTTCTTTTTCCTTCTCTCCCATCTGCTCACCTCTCTTGGAGTCATTCCTCGCGGCCTCGGTGTCATCATTAGCGCCGCGGCCTAATTAGCTCGGCGCTAGCTAATTGCGACTGTGACGCAACATCTCCGGGGAGAAACGCCGCGCTAATTTCAATAAGAGTAAACAAGCAAACTGCTCCCCGGTGACGATGGATTAATTAGAAATCGTCCTCCGCTGATGCCGATTGAAAAGATGAGAGTGGGAGGATGCGGAAGAAGAAAGGAGGGAGGCAGGGAAAGAACATGCTGGGGTGGGGTCGGCAAAAGTTTGCTTTTATTTATTTTTCTGCGTGGTGGAGCATCTTGAGACCGTCGCTCATTTTGGCAAATGGTTGTCACTGTTTTTCCTTTGTAGACTTTGGAGACTCCCAAAGCTTTGCCTTTTTTAAAGATTCATGTAAACGTATAAATATGGCAAAAAGGTTGCTCGCTGCTTTTTCTATTTGCCGTGACATATCTACTTTGGAGTGGCTGCGTCACTTGAGCATTTTGCTTTGCTTAAAGAATCTCTACTTTTTTTTCTGCTTTAAATATGCCGACGGCAGACGAGATGAGGGAGGCGAGCGAGCGAGTGGCAAGCAGGTGTCCAGCTGGTTGGGTGCCACCTCCACAAGAGGAAGTGCCAGTCACAGCAAAACGCTCTGAATGTGCCGTACCTTCCCGTCTGTCTGCCGGCAGCCTTGCGGACACATTGCACTTGTCAACTCATCATCACGTCATCAAACTGATTCAACGGTGTGATAGTTTTTGCCGGTGTAGGTACCTCATGTACTCGGGTGTTCGGATCCGTTCGGGGTCCTAACACTTTTGATGACGTCACGATTTTCTTCTGAAAACAATTCTAGAAAATAGGGTGTCAAACTCATTTTTGTTGCAGGCCGCATCATAGTTTCCTTCGGAAACCGGAGACTACCGTTTTTTTCCATGTATAATGCGCCCCCATGTATAATACGCACCCTAAAAATGGCATGTTGATGCTGGAAAAAAGCCTGCACCCATGTATAATACGCACCCAAATTTTGACTCCTACTTAAGTCGGTTAACGAAAAATTATTTCAGAAAAAAGATCTTTGGGAACAACCGGATGTTATTCTTTTTGTACCCATGTATAATGCGCACCCCAGATTTTAGGACAATAAATAAGTTAAATTTTGCGCATTATACATGGAAAAACTGTTCAAAGATCAATGGTAAGAGAAATTGCTCACAATATCTGTATTATTTAAAAGTGAAGACAATTTGTAACTTTGGTATCAACAGATGAAGTTGATGCACAGTTTGTCTCGGGGGGGCCGCATAAAAGGATGTTATCTGGCCCCCGGGCCTTGAGTTTGACACCGATGGTGTACGGTCTGGGATTGTTCATTTGAGACCAAGTTAATTTATTATTTATGTTTGAAAAAAAAAAAAAACACACACATTGTGACATTATTTCTAATCAGGCAACCATCCAATCAAAACGTCCAACATACAATCCACGCCACTATTACGAACCGACACCAGTTGTGGTTGCAAATTTGACATTTTCCTTTTAAAAACGTCAAAAGCATCAATAAATCAAATAAACACCGACTCTACATTGTATTGACAAAGATCATTCGCATCTCCTTGTAACTCTCAGAGGGCGACATGGGATGAATCGGACTTGAATAGCAACCTCCATTTTCAACTTTTAAATACACGTTAGAAGAGGTAAATATAGTCGCGTTACTCAGGAGATGTGGTGGGAAGAGCTCAAGCTATTGTCCTCTCACACTTCTTAACGGCCGCGGACGCATTTGTCGTGATGGCCGATTAAAGCCAGCGACTTTGCGTTTGCCACCCTAAACACACGTGGAAGGAGGTCAGGAGGCCGAGGGGAGGAAGAAAGGGTAGTGGCTATCTTGAGGATTTATCGGTGGCGTGATTAAATCTCAGGGTCGGCGGCGCCGAATCGCCTTTTCGCCCGTCCTCGTGCATGGAGATGGATGGAGTCCGTGAGAGAATGGCGCTTTGTTGTCCGTACACATATACGAGATGATTTGCCTGTCGCTGAAGCCATTTTACTCGACTTGCGGGGCTTGACGAATGACGTTTATAGATTGGTGCTTTATGTTGATTTGCAAGCACTTCCAGTGTGTGCGTGACTATGTGTGAAAATGCAAGAAATGTATTTTAAAACATGACAGAGTGAAAACCTTAACTGAGATAGGAGAGCAGGAATGACAAAATGAGATTTGGCATTGGTAGCTTATCACAAAATCAGTTTGTCGCTCCTAGCTTAATGATGCTAAATGGCCATTTTTATGAAAGATAAGCTAATCTGTAAAAAAACGTTTTTGGAAAAATCAGCCAAAATCGAAAGGATTGGAAATTTGGCATTTCGACACATTTCGTCAATCTCTCAGCACGTAGCATCGTTTTGGCATTTGAGCTACGAAAGCGCGCTAATGCTAAATACCGGCGATCTGTTAAAATGGCGTCAAGTTACTGTTAATGACGTGTTACCTTATTAATTGCTGCAGCTATCCAAAGCTCAGCTATCTCACGGCATAGCAGAGAGGGAGTGAAAATTACAGCTTCGTGACTCGCTGGGAGCTAGCAAGGAAAAACAAAGATGGACGGACTACCTTCGTCGATTCGACGTTGCTGTTGTTTGATCGGTTTGTGCCCTAATGTATCCAGAAGCAGCTTTTTTGGTATTCTGCTTTGTACAATTATGACTACTTAGTTCGCAAAGTGAACAATTTTCCGGGCTATGTCCAAATGGACCTCAATTTGCTTCATATCACAGATTTCCCATTTCAATGCTTGTTGATATGTTTTTTGTTTTCAATCATATTCCCTGCCTGTGCACATGCTGCTCACTCCTCTTTTGTTTTTAACCAAAGCTCTGGGAAAAAAAAATAGGCTTGGCTAGCACCAGCACCAAGCTGTGATGGTCAATTTTGGCGCACCACATCATGATTCCGAAACAATCTAGCCATCAAACGCTTGTTTAATAGCGTCGTTATTTTATGTTGAAAGCTATGATTATTTTTCCATCGGCATGGCAACATACGTCACTAATTTCACTTGTGAAGCCACAATGTGAATTTTGGCCACGGCGATGTCCCGCTCTTCTTGTCGGAACGGGACAGACGAATAAATGTTGGCTTTCCCTGTTCTGCCTCTGATGTGCCAATTTAGCGGCTTTTCCAAATCCAATAAATCCACATCGTGTCCGTCAAAATTCTTAAAGCGCTTTTCCAAACAGACACCTGCCATGGAACAATTAAGGGGATTGTTTACTTTTGTAGTCGTTAACTTAATTAGCTTGAAACCTTGCTTATTTGAAGATGGCGCCATTAATTGGAATTGTCACGCTGAGCCCGCCGACAAGAGAAAAGTCAGTAATAGTTAACCGGAGCTAATGAACGCCGTTGCACCTTTCTTACAAACTCAATGTGAAAGGTTTAGGAGCCATGGGAGGTGGAAAAAAAAACAGCCAAATTATCTTTGAGGCGGACGGGTTTTCCTTTGTACCAGACAGGAAATTATAGCAATCACTTTTGAACAAAACAAGCCGTTTGCAAATTGATCTAATCCGGCTATTTGCACTTATTGTCAATCGGGGATTTCTTACCCATCGTGACTTTCAATCTTGAGGGAATAAAATACTGGCCGGCTCCCATGGAGTATCGTAAATTCCGGACTATAAGCCGCGCCTTTTTTCCAAAATTTTGAACCCTGCGGCTTATAGTCAGGTGCGACTTATATAAGGATTTTTTTTTCACGATTTTTGTGATGACTTGATCACTTTTATACACTGCGGTATCTTGAAGAAAAAAAACAACAACAAAAATACTATTTTGAAACACTACTATGGCTGCTGCTTATTCTGGCTGTGTTGCTTGTGACTATTATGAGCTTTAGTAGGAATGCACGCTAGGTGACCTGCGTCAAAGGGCTCTAAACCCTTCGTCACAGGCAATGTTGAGAAAGACATGTTAAAGTATGTTATTAAAACTTTAAAAAGGCTTTCTGTGAACGGTCTTTCTTTGTTAAAAAAAAAACACGTGCGGTTTATAGTCCGGTGCGGCTTATATAAGAAAAAAACTAAAATATCCCCCAATTTTAGCTGGTGCGGTTTATAGTCCGGTGCAGCTTATAGTCCGGAATTTACGGTAACCGTTTTTTAAATTGTATAGTGGTTAATAATATGTAAAAATAACACACCATTACTGATTACCCCAAAGTGACTGATTTCAACAACGCAAAAAATAGAGTTTGTAAAGTGTGACTGTTCTTCCTATGTTCATGTATTTTGCCAGTTGCTCGGAAACAAAAATCATAGACGTGAGATCAAGACACCTGGAAACCGTTAACTGAAATGCATATTTTCCCTTTAACTTTGTTATTTGACAGACATCTGCCCTTCATTTTTTTTTTTATGGCTGTTTTATGAAACGGCTGAGCTCAGTTTTTGCTCAACAAAAAGAGCAACCTCAGCACTTGTCACAGGCACTTCCTGGCCAAGCCTCATTTGCATAATGAGGAGTGGACTGATGTGCGCGGAGATATTAAAGGTCAATAACGTATTGTTGTGAAATATCAGCGTACTCGAAACGGGTCGACATCAATTCAGCCGTCGAACTTGCGAAGAAGGTTTCGACTCGAATGTTTTTGCGAATATTTATCACGGCCGTTGAAAAGTGAGAAGTTGCCCTTGTGTTCAACCGTCACGATATCTCAGGCAAAGAAGTGAAACATATGCTAATCCTCAACTGAGCCATTCTGATGTTTTTGCGGGGGATTAAGGGGTCGGGAGGCCGCGTCCGCTGATAGCGAGTGTGGCGGGATTTTTCTTTTTGTGTGTTTGACCGCAATAGATGTCGGGAAAGCAGAAAGACAGCAGGGATCCAGATGAAACGCACAAGTAGCCGGATCGAAATGGAATCTGCCAACGTCTGATCGCTCTTTGGCTTTGACGACAATAGCCAGGCAGATCATCTTTTGCTTATCTTGTTGAAGAGAAACACTTTTAAATCTATCAGGAAAATAATCATTTAAAAAAAGCCTTGGCGCCGTTCATGCTACATCTCAATAGCATGCTGCCGGAGCTGATTTCTTGTTGCTTTAAGTGAACTCAGCTTCCTCCTACTTCCTCCTACCTGCCGTCAAACTGAATTATGTTCTTCTGCCTGGACTCACCGGGGTCAAAGTGTGTTCGCTTGCCTCTTTCAAACCCTTTGTAGGCGGGTCAAAGTCACAGCGGGAGCTATTTTTTTTTGTCCCGGCCGCTATTCCTTACGTCTCCGTCCTCCATTCATCGATCTCTCTCCGACCTTTAACCCTCGCCGTGAGTAATGGAATTGCCTGTCGCCGACACGGACCTCGGCCAAGGTCTAACACGCGACTTGTGTTTGCACGAATCTGCCGATCGATGCTCCCGCGTCCTGTTGAATGTAGACTTCTATCTGTCGGGTCGAGCGTGGATTTCGTTAAAGAAGAAGCTGGGAGTGAGGGACTCAGCTGCCAGACTCAATAGTGATGCCGCTCTTTTATTTGATGTGAGCTGCCAGAAGGGCTTCCGAGGTTGCCAGAGAAGATTTCACATGCTGGAAAAGAACATTGGCTATTCCCCTCATTCTAGATGTACTGTTGGCAGTGGTGGGTTGGAGGACAGCCTTGGAGTTCAAACAAATTTCCAAGCTTGAGCATGACGTTGGCAAAAACTCACTCCTGTGTTGTTCTTTTGAGATAACGGCATTGTTTGTCTTTTAGTAAACAACGCTTATGTTGGGGTGTCAAACTCATTTTTGTCACGGGCCGCGTTGTAGTCCTAGTTTCCTTCGGAGGGTCATTACGATATATATGTATTGGCGACACAACAAACTGATGAATAACTACCGTTTTTTTCCGTGTATAATGCGCCCCCATGTATAATACGCACCCTAAAAATGGCATGTTGATGCTGGAAAAAAGCCTGTACCCATGTATAATACGCACCCAATTTTTCTAAATTTATTTATTTATTTATTTTAAGTCCCAATGATCGTCACACACGCAGGGAGGCAATGGGTCCCATTTTTATAGTCTTTGGTATGGTCTTAAGTAGGCTGGATGTAATTTTTTTTGTTGGCGTTGATTTCTCCGACTGCCCGTAAAGGCACCACCGCGATCAGTGCGCACATGTGAAAAAGGCGTGCGGACGTGAAAAAGGCGGAATTTAAAAAAAAAACTAATTTTGAAATCAGAGACGAGTAAAAACTGATCAAATAATTTCAAAAGATGAACGGTAATAAAAATTGCTACCAATATCTCTATTTTTTAATTTGCAATTCTAGTAATGACACCCGAGTTTGATGCACAATTTGTCTTCTCGGGCCACATAAAATGATATGGTGGGCCGTATCTGGCCCTCGAGCCTTGGGTTTGACACCGTAGCGCTTCTTCATGCTTTGGTGGCCTTCACACATGGAAAACATCTACGCACAGTCATTCCAGTGCCAGGAATCAGGACTCCCTTTTTTAAAATAGTTCAACTCCTCCTACTGCCCGTCCGTCTGTCCGTCTCTGCTATGTTGATACCACAAAGACGCCGTAAATAGCAGCAACACGGCGTTCCACCGGCCAGCTGACACGCCGTTGTCATCTTACACTGGGTTACAACACATCGCTTGTCACATTTAGCCATGGAAAACTCTAGGTCCTGTCTGGTATTCAATACACACTTTTTTTTCCATTTCCATATCAGCGACAAGCTTGCAGTTAATCTGTCATTTGTTTCGCAAAGGGCTGTTTGCTTTAAGTCGAAACTTTCGCCACTAATGATTCTGGTCCGATATGAGTCGGCTTGACGTGGTTTTGGGAGGGGGTGCGGGATCAGCCAAGACCAGGGTCATCTGAAATCTTGTTTGCCCTGTCTTGGATCGCTGTCAGTGAGGTGATTTGGCCCGGCTGACTGCAATTAGCGCTTTTACTTTATAGTACAACAATTTAAAATCATATTTCTAAATAATGTTGTCCAATATGTGACTTCCAGGGATTTTTTCTTTTTTGGACTTCCCACTGAGGACTCCTTTCCCATTTGTGTTGCACATAGCGGAATTAAAATCTATTATAGAAAGTGACAGCACCATTAACAAGACGAATGGTTTTAGGCTTTCTTTGGGTTTGGCGAGCTCTTTGTCCACCCTGGGGCTCTACTTCTTGACAAAAGCTTGCCCCCTGGCAGCCCCCCCCCTGCCGGGGTTTCACCCCGGGGGCATTTTTCCGCCAAGCATATTTGTACATAAAAAAAAAATAGGGCGGGCAAACCTACGCAAGCATCTGTTCTCGGGTTCACGGCGGAGGACAAGAGGTGAGGGACGGCAAGATGGATGGCATGCGAGGAAAATAAAAGCTCGGGGAAAAAAAAAAAATCTGAAATTTAAGCACCTGTCAGCCTGTTTGCGCTTCCCCGTGTTATCTCCCCGCTATCTGGAGAGACGTTTGGTCGCCATGGATATGTTTGGTCTCCTCGCACTACTTTTGTCTCCGCTCCGTCTTATGAAATGTGACACACGCTCCCTCCCACCGTGGTTTACTCTGTTTGCAGCCACTTGTTATTCATCATCGGTTTAGGTGCATCTGCGGGAAACGTTCCAAGGTTTTGCCATCGATTCCTCTTATTATTTTCTACAATAGCTTTGATGCTCCACTAATACAAAGGTAGTCCTTCCTGGTTTGGACAACCGTATTTCGTTTCTCTGGCTTCAGAAATTCACGCGGGGACTCTCCTTGGAGAGGTTGAAGAGGGAATTGTTCTCAGCCTTGTTTTTGAGAAGGATTTCTACAGCTCATGCGTGGCCGTCCTATATCACCCCTGTTGACTAATTACCGTGCTGGGCTGTAGCGGCCGGTTGGTGCAGAGAAAACACAACAGAATGGATCGATATCTGGCAAATGAATTATTCAAAGCTTTTTCTGAGATTTCTATTTGCCCATTTGGAACTTGGTGAGAGTTGGCGGTGCTGCGCCTCTATTATCTGACCCTCAACTTTAATCTGGTCTTGGCATAAGGACAGAGATCCTCGGGAAAATGACTCAAATGTATCAATCAATAAGAAGTTATACCAGACCTCATGAGTCCTTCTAAATCTGGATTTGTCATTTTACGGAGTTTCCTAAATTTGTTGAAGATGTTTACGAGGTACAATTTAATGGAAAAAGTTTTATTTTCAGATTTTCCCTTTAAATAATCAAAAGACAAGTTGCAATGGGGTGCACCAAAAGTCAACCAAAGGCTAAAAAAACAAAACCAGTGCAGCAACACATGTAGACAGACAGGACACCGATCCTCTGTGAAAAACGACAAATATCACTGCCGCACTGAGAAACAAAGGAGCTGAATATCCAGTGCAGGTCTTATACTGACCCCAGTTGGCCACAATGTGCACACCAGAATGATCAACAGAAGCATTGAAGGAAAAAGTACAATAAAAATGATTTAATTACTTTGCTATGTTTTTTAAGATGAAAAATATAGTTTTTGCTCCTCTTTGTAATGCCTTCGGCAACTCACTGACCTTTTTAGCAAGTGAGCCTCATCTTACTAATCAGCTCAACTCTGCAGACAGCTCGGATGAAAATAACTTTTGTAGGTTTTATCTCCATGTAAGGTGGTTTAGTTTCAAAGCGGTGGCTGGGGAGGAGGCGGGGTGTTCCGAGCCCACTTGGCACAGATAAAATCATCCAATGTAACGTGACCTCTGGGGGCTGGCCTCTCTCGCCACCTAACTGCCTTTAACTTTATTTAGCTGCTAACTTTGAAAGCGACCTGCTGGGATGTCTGCTGACAAACGTAGTGAATACGCACACACATGCAAACACACACATTTAGGAGCACATATGGCATCATTTAAAAACTCTTGGCAACGTTTGTGTTTATCGGGTCATCAAAGCTTGATTCTGGCCAGCAATGAGGCGTAGCGAATCTCGTTTGAGTTAGTCGTCTTGCTAACAATTAACTCCAGGGCTATTGTTTCAGCCGTAGGGGGTCACCGGAGGTCACCGTCGGACCGAGCACTCTCTTATATTTAGCCCATTTTGTTATCGCTTGTTTAGCGTCCAGCGCCTTGATGGTGGAGCAACTGCTGCTCTTATGTGAAGCCTGCATAGCGGGAGCGGCTTCAGGTTAATCCTCTGATAAGTACTTATGGACTCCGTTATGAATTAATGAGTGGATTAGTCTCGTAAATAGTAAAGATGCCTGTGGAGGAACAGGAAGTCTTTGGTGTTTCAGGTCCTGAAATCAAGTGGCCGAACGTCAAACAAATGAGCTACACTGTTTTGTCCATTTCTAGGAATGTTGATCAAGAGCACACAAATATTTAAATATAATATATCTATCGGGAGAATGTGTTCCCTCTTTGTGGAACAAGTTTAGAAAACTGCAGTTTATCGATGGATTTTTCATGATTTTTATATTATTGATTGATTATATTTATATGTATTTATTTATATTTATGTATTTGTATATTTATATATTTTTATTTATTTATTATATTTTGATTTGATATATTACAGTAATCCCTCATTTATCACGGATAATTGGTTCCGAAAACCACCCGTGATAGGTGAAATCCGCGAAGTACGGTCAGCAAGAAGAAGTACTGGGCAGGCTAACGAGTTAGCGGAAAGATGCTAATTCGCGATCGTGCTAACACGCGACTTCTAAAGGAATGTAAACGAACATTTGGAGCGATATTACATTGTCCTAAAGGTTAGACACACGTTTCCTCAATTTAGAAGTTTTATTTTGACTGTTTTTCTAATTTGGAAAAAAAATCTGCGATGTAGTGAAGCCGCGATAAACGAAACGCGAATTAGCAAGGGATCACTGTATATTATTTCGTAGATATGTAAAAAAAAAAACAGTAAAACACCTGTGACTTATAGTCTAAGACGGCTTATACTATATGAACAAAACAGGATTTTCTCCCTAATTTCAGCTGGTGCGGCTTATAGTCCGGAAATGACGGTATTTTCCACCACAGTGCTCTGCTGATCGCATAAAATGCCGCTTGGCACAATATGCTCGGTCTGCGCTTGCATTATGATGTCAAACAAGTCGCTCGGAAGTTGAAGCCTGCTGTAGAGGTCAGCGCGGTCAGAGTTCTGCTCTGGGCTTGTTCATATTAACCATGAAAAGTGCCCTCGTGTCACATGGCCTTGACCTCTGCTGAGGATATGAGCATGTTCCATTTAGCCGTTTTCGCCCGGACAAATGTAGCCCCCCCGTCCCGCCTCACCCCGAGCGCTACCCGCGGACGGCATTTTCGGCTCACCGCCGAGGAAACAATCAGAGGCAAATTGCAGCTCGGCCGCGCACAAGCGGAGGGCACGGGATCGCTGATGGATGTGAAGAAGGGATGATGCACGCTGAGAGCGCTGTGTCTCTTTTCATTTGCCCTCCGCAAAAGAGATTGAGTGGAAGAGCGACAACAATGCGCCAAAAAAACATCCGCCTAACTCCTGCCCAACAAATATATTCACGGCAACAAGCTCAGCGACTTTGGTGAACTTCTCGAAATAGCCCGGATAGACGAAAATGAAAAATACATGATCGCTGCCGTGTACCCGCGGCGTATGGTGTCGAGCAGATTGTTTTTCTATTTGCGGAATAATGGAGTGAGAAAACAACTGCGCTTCAACTTGATGCCTGTCAACATTATTCCGCTGCTAATGGAGAGGCGCCGCTCACATTAGCACAGGTGAGAGAGCGGCTGTCCAGGTGCACTGAAGACGTGACGTTGCTGCTGATTGGCAATTTCTTGTCCAGTTTTTTTTTTTTTTTTCATCTGAGTTAAGCTTACTAAGCTCTCGCCATCTGCCCGCTTCCCACATTGCTGCGGATCACCGGCAAAATCCTCCTGATTGACAGCAATGTTGTAATGATGTGTGGGTAGGTGAGCAGCTGCTTTGAAATGGACTGCACTCTCCAAGCCACTGATGTGACAGGTAGCACCTGTCCCGCCCGCCAGACGGTGCCCCCGCGGCATCGGCCTCTCTGGGTGGCACTGCCTGCTTCGTGCCATGTCTCAGTGCTGACACAAACTGAATTCGAAAGGAGAAATTTAGTTTGTTGATGATAGTGAACCTCTCAGGTTGAACATCATTTGTTCTGCAATACTCACTGGACCACAAGGGAGTTTGTATTAAATTAGGAAATGATATGTTTATGTTCGAAAAAGTGTTTCGTCTTGTTAGAGTAACTCTTGGAACTCTTAATCGTCACCGCATCGACTTGAAATCGATTTCAGTCGTTGCTTATGAATGCTAAAAATAACTCTAACCGCGCAGATGTTATGATGTGTTCTGTGAGGTCATTTTGTCTCATATTCCAAAATATTCAAACAGATTCATTTAAAATCTCACTAATATTCCAAGAAAGAAAATTTCCCCTAAAACAAACCGAGTATCCAAAAAAGGAAAACCAGTTGGCTGTTCATTAAGCGAAAATGTATCTTCTGTATCTTTTACCAAGCAAAAACATTTTTATTATTTATTTTTTTATTCAAATGCCCGATTATTCGATAGAATTTTCAGAAGTACCTCAGAATACCAAAATATTCAATAAATATTTTTTTTGCGTAGACAAAAGCCAAATTTGAAAGTGAGCATAGCATTCACCCAAATAGCAGGAGGGGGCCACCTAGTGGGGAGGCGAGGTACAGTTTCTACCACTTTAATATCTGCCTCAGATAGATAAAAATCGCGAAACCCTGTGGCAAGAAAACAACAACCAAAAAAAAAAAAACACTTGACAACGAAATAATGTTTTGCTGGCTCGTCCCTCCGTTCAGGTTTTGGAATAAGAGGAAGGTGTCTGCATATGTTAATAATCCTCGCCCGGTAATATCTGGAATCGGCATTGTTGATGCTCTTATTGGAGACGCGAGGCTCCCTCGATGGCAAACTTGTCCTCGGCATTATTACTTTTGTCTGGTTATATTGAATTTCAAATATCTGTGTTGTTTTTTTTGAAGTCACATTTTTGTACACGGTGACACATATTCATGTCGTCTCTTTGTTTGTGTTCTTTTTTATCTCACTGGGGGGGGGGGGGGGGGGTTGAAAAGAGTGAGGATCATTTGTTATGTCATGTTAGAAAAAAAGTTGCTTTCACGCATGAATGACGCAATCAGAATTACAGAGTCGGCTGGAGAGAAATAACGTGTCTCATCTTCTGACGTTACCAGAAGATGACGCCGTACTGTGATAAATGTCCAACTGGATTGATTCCATTCATTATCGGTGGAGGGGGGGGGGGGGTGCAGTTGGGCTGCCTGCAATGCGAGGGGTCATGTTATTTTTAACCACACATACTCGGGATCCTGCAAATGCCATGGACCACCTGCTGCACTCTGTCAGGTGGTGGAGGGGGGGTGATGATGATGCCAAGATGAGATGAAGATGCATAAAACGATGCACACGTGCACAGTTTATCAACTATTGCTGTTTTGACAGCGCTCTCATCCCAACCTCGGTTTAGACGTCTTATTCCGTCCGCCCCCCTCCACCTCTCCTGGTAGATGCAGCTGCTTACACACACAAAAAAAAAAGTCCGGTTCAGATTGCGCCAGCTGGGTCCTCCCCCTCCAGCACCCTCTGCTCCCAAGACCTTCATTTGATTTGTCCCTCCGGCAACAATGAGCAGAGTAAAATGTTGTCCTTGCATGTGTCGTCGTGTTGTTGGGCTGAAAACAATGGCGCTTTCAACTTATCGCGGTTGCTTACATCACCTTGGTGATAAGAAGGACTCACTCCCGGCTCTCAATTGCTCTTGTGGTTTTGTTCAACTAAAAGGGGATGGATGAAGGACGAAGGAAAACAAACCTTGGATAAAACGTGCTCGATTTGTTTTTTTCCAAATAATTCTATTCGTTTTCCGCTTTAAGGTTGCGGCATAGCGATGTGTGTGTGTTGCACGTAGGAATTTATGAGTATTTTCAGGTTTATTGTGGGATTATAGTCAAAGAAATGTTAAACAAAGAGCCTCATGAAATTAGATCATGAGGCTCGAGCGTTAGACTTGATTTGTTTCCTATTTCTATCTTGCCTTGACCTTCTGTCGCATACAGGCTTTATATTCTTTATATACTGTATTCTGGTGTTGCAAATTATAACTTTTCAAATGATCATTTCAAATTTAATTTAGCTTTTAAAAATATATATATATAAAAAAAAATTCAATGAAGGCTACATTTGACACTGATATTAGTATTAATAATTATATAATAATATAATAATAATAATAATTAATATAATAATCAATAGATTAATATTAAAGTAATATTTTCTACAGGTGACGGAAGCCATCATTTGAAAGAAAATTCCGCAATCAAGCAGCTGAGAGAAAATATATTAACCGTAACAGTAAATGAACATTTTTTTTTTTTTAGTCCAAATATTGAATTCAGATCTCGTAATGAGTCTATTATATTATAAAGCTACTATGCTATTGAACAGCCTTCTTTCTGACATCTCGAAATTTGCATGCTTTCCGTCAGTTAAAAAAAAGGCTGCAGCCAGCTAAGGGTAATAAAAAAAAAAAAATGTCACCCTACATCAAAAGTGTATGTCAGCCAACACATGTCACTGGTGTTCCCCTCTCGACTCACTGATGCCATGTGACAAGGACAAACACGATCTTTAGTTGCCTCTTATCAGCCAGTGTTTCAGTGTCTGGCGGATATGGAAGGTGGCGGGCGTCCAGTAGATTGTTTTCCTGCCACCTGAAGCCCCCCCAAAAAAACAAAGCAAGTTGTTGCCGGGAAGGGTTAAAAGCATTTGGCAAGCAAATAATTTTTTTAAAATTTCATTGACAAGTTACACGGTGAGCTGAAAAGAATTTAAAAAAACGATTACCGTTTTTTCCATGTATAATGCGCCCCCATGTATAATACGCACCCTAAAAGTGGCTGAAAAAAAGCCTGTACCCATGTATAATACGCACCCAAATTTGGACTCCTACTTAAGTCCGTAAACGTAAAATTATTTCAGAAAAAAGATCATCTTTGGGAACAAGCGGATGTTATTCTGCCGGTCAGTATCACTGCGCATGCGCTAGCAAACTCGATAGCGAAGAAATGTTTCGGATTTGTGTAGGGTACATTGTGACGGCAAACGAGCATGTGATCGAGCAAGCGTCTGATAAGAGATTGTGTTTGTATGGAGCGTGTTTGAAGTGAACAGCAGAGAAGAAAGCGCATCTGTAATGGCGGCCTCCGTATCATATCCGGATAAAAAAAGAAAAATCTATTTTTTTTGTACCCATGTATAATGCGCACCCCAGAATGATGTCGCCTTTCTCATGTCACCTGCGTGAAGTCTAACAACAGTCCCTTAAGTAAGTTGCTATCTGTGTTATTTGTTTCCCAGCTGCTCTTTCTTTTATTTTTTTTCATGCCCCGCCGGCTTGCCTCCGTCAGGGGAAGCTTTGTCACCGGCTATCTGCCTGCCAGCGCCGGCCGGCTATTGTTATTCCAAAGTGCAGTCTGGTTAACATTCCCCTGCCAGTGCTCCAAGATGCCGCCCGCCCGGCCGCCCGCCCGTTCGCCATGTCCTCCTTTTGTCCCCCCTTGACTCCTTCAGACTGCTCGTTCCTTTCTATTGTCCCAAAGCGTCGCACGCAATAAAGAAAAATAGCTCCGTTTTATCTCCTGCTTGAGGCTTAATAAAGCAGCTTTAATAAAACAAAGCCGATGTGCTCGTGAGACGCAGTTTCATATAACTCGGCGTGATAAGACCATTCCAAGATGGTGACTTCTTCTTCGCTACCTGGAACAAATTTGGTGTCCGGCCTCGGTGGATGTCTGTGATGAGTCCCGAGTGAGTGATTAGACCATTAAATGGAGGCAATTATCTAAAGCGCTTCGACGCCATCATGTCACCAGATGTGCGCGACCTCTCGACACCCCGCCCCCTCCCCCAAGGACCTTTTCCGTTTGATGACAGGTCTTGCCGCCCGCGCCCGAGATTTATCTTGGGTTATTACTGGTGAGAGGTTGTCAGTAAATTTTATGTGGTGCGCCATTTGCTAGCGAGTAGCTCGTAACTCACTCGCTCTATCAAATCAATGGCGGTCATGTTGAGTGAGTGCTAATTAGGCATGTTAATTGTTTTCATGACTTGAGGTCTTGTGGGGGGGCGGTTTCTTGGTGCTGGTTTTGAGGTTTTTGTTTGTGCTGATACTCTTCATGACCTTTGTTGGGTCCTTGAGATCTTTTGACTTCTGCGGCAGGGTTGGCTATGAAGTTGATTTAATGCGATAGGAAGGAACTATTCACCTGAAAAAGTTTACACTTGAGACCTTGAAGAGCTTGGCAGAGTATGTTTCCGGCTCAGATGGGAAGAGGCTTATTTTTTTTATTTTTTTTTTATTATATATATATATATATATATATATGAGTATATACTACCGTTCAAAAGGTTGGGGTCACAAAATTGTTTGGGTGACGGTAGTGTATATATTTATTTAGATAATTATTTATAGATTATGTATATAATCTTCTGTGTAAAAAATCTTATAATATATATGTATACTTATATTCATAGATTATATATAATCTTATAGAAATATAAAATATAATTTATAATATTTAATTCATAATATTTTATGATAATAATATTTACACTACCGTTCAAAAGTTTGGGGTCACCCAAACAATTTTGTGACCCCAAACTTTTGAACGGTAGTGTGTATATATATATATATATATATATATGTATATATTTTTTTTTTATTGTTTTATTCTAATATATATTATATATATTATATCTGTGTGTGTGTGTGTGTGTGTGTGTGTGTGTGTGTATGTATGTATATATATATATATATATATATATATATATATATATATATATATATATATATATATATATATATATATATATATATATATATATATATATATATATATATATATATATATAATTATTTGTTTTATTATTATATTTATTATATATATAGTATTTCTACATTATGAATCGAACTGGAACTTAATTGTCGCGTGAGTTTTGACACAGAATCCTGACATCCGGGGCAGGGCGTCGCCTGCCCTTCTCTTGTACAGCACTTTGGCCAACTGCATTTATCTTCTCCGAATAATGAGCCGCGCACGCCTCAGTGTTCTTATCTGCAAGAGACACTTGAGTCGGCCGGATTCTCCGATCCATCTTGAGAAGTAGAAGTGAGTCCTCGGAACTTTGATGAAGGTGTCTCCGCAGGCTTCCAAACCGGGGAATGTTCTTTATGTGGCTGTGAAAACAAAAACGCATTTCTGATGAGGTCGTGTTCTTTAGGAGGATGTTGATTTCTCACAAAGATTTTCTGAAATGCAAAACCGCCGTTTGAAAGTGTCCCCGCAGCGGGATCAGACGGGCTTTGCTCCGATTTACATAACATGGGCAACATATAGGACATCTTTGTTTTGGGTGTCTTCTTTTTATCCGGTGGCCATTTTGCTTGATGTGTAATTGCCTTGGCTGGACACGAGGCATCCGCTGACCTCGACTTAATGGTCTAATCTGTGTAATTATGATGACCGGCGAATCGCCACATCAAAACCTACAATCACATTCGCCAAGTCAAGGCAATTGCCAGAAATAGACCTTATTGGGTCCCTGAATAATTCAGTGTCATTCGCCCAACTTTCCCACCGCCAACCCCCTACTACCCCGTCTCCTTTTTTTTCAAAAGAACTGGGGGGATCAATTGATGAGAACAGATGAATATTTAATGAGTCGGAGTCTCTCGAACAAGTTGGGGCCGGCGATGACAAGCTTAGAGAGCGCAAACATGGATGGGGGGGGGGTCATGGAAAGGAGGTTGCGCAGCAAGGGGTGGCAAAAACGCAGGGGGGCATCCAGATTTCATCTTGCCATCTCTCTCTCTTGAAAGGGAGAGACACGTTAATGACGCCGCATTGAATAAAACAAACGTTTGCGCTCTTTGAAAGGAAATGCAAACAAGAGCGAGTGATTGACAATCACAAATCGGAGCTGTCAGACTGATCTCGCCGCACTGCAACGATCAAGACTTCATCTACTTTCCCACCCACTGATCAATAAAAATCACAAAGTGCCAGAAAGAGAGAGTGGGAATTATTTCCACAAGAGACTGCATTTTAAGGATAGTCTTTCTCGGCCATTTTATAAGAGGTTGATCTGCTTCTGGTTGAAAGAACTTAAATATCTTCATTTCCATTTTATGTTTTTTTAATATATGTATGTCTTTGCTGGTTTTAAATGTTAACCTTTGTGATTATTAAATGTGAAGTCAACCCCGAAATGCTCCTTACAAAAAAATAAAATGTGCTATGTGGTTTTGTCCATCTGATGAGGCGGCCATTTTGCTGTTTGCCGTCGACTGAAAATGACATCACAGCAGGGCTCAGATACCCACCAATCACAGCACACCTTTTTTCCTGAGTTGGGTGACGTGAAAGCGAAGCTGAGCCGTGATTGGTTGTTAACTGAGCATGTCATTTTCAATTGACAGCAACAGACAAAATGGCCGCCTCATGAGATCGTTCAAAACGGGTGCATTTTGCTGCTTAATTCATTATCCGCAAAAGCAATATCATTCAGAAATATTGGGTTGACAATTCCCATTTAAAGATAAATGCATTTTATTGACAAATTGATTAAAAAACTTAACATCTAAAAATATCCCAGTCAATGTGCCCATTTAACAACCAAATTAAGTAAAAAAGTAAAACCTTAAAAATGTGGAGAAATGTATTCTGTCCTACTTACAAAAAAAGCAGTCAACACAGATAGATAGATAGATAGATAGATAGATAGATAGATAGATAGATAGATAGATAGATAGATAGATAGATAGATAGATAGATAGATAGATAGATAGATAGATAGATAGATAGATAGATAGATAGATAGATAGATAGATAGATAGATAGATAGATAGATAGATAAAAATTGATTCTGATTCTGACGACTACAATACAAGCGCTTGAATTGAATTATTGTCGACAAACAAAAGTCAATTAGTTTCATCCCGGCCACCTAGACGCGAAAAAAAAAAAAAACAGACGAGATTGAATATTCTGCCTGCCACCACGTTGATACTCATGTATATTCACGGCATTGAGCACCCTTTGAAAATGAACAATCGCAATCCGAAAAGGTCAGCGTTGTGCTGCAGGAGTGCATTATGCTGGCGGAATAATTGCTTTTCTCACATTAGTTGCCTTTCTAATGAAATCTCACGGCCAACACGGAGAAGCGGATTACTCCACGTTTCGATCACGCGAGTGCGTGATCGCGTGGCTCATTTGGCTTTGCTTGAAAAGCGCGCCCACGTCATTTGCAAGCTTTCCAACGAGCAGCGCTGCTCTTGTTTAAAATTTGTACACTTTAATTGTTGTCAAGTGAGAAGGAATGGTCTGCGCATTTTGTTTTTATTTTGGCGGCACTTTTTCTTTTCACCTTGTCTTGGAAACGGATTGTGTGTTTGTGTGTGCTTGGATCTTATGTTAATCAAGGTTTTCCACGTGGGAGGCAGGAAACCTCTCGCCACTTTTGCTTCTTCACACACACGCACGCATGCGCACACACCTCAAGGGCACCTTCAGCGTCTAACGAAGACGTCACTGCAAATTGACGGCATGTGATGACGCAAAACGAGAAAGATGAAATGACACCTTGAGCTGATCACAGCTTTGTTAATTGGACAAACTTTGACGTCTCCATTTATGCAGCGGAGAGATTTGCTGCAATTATCCTTTGATAGCATTTCACACCCACTGTACCTTGAGCAGCGACTAAGTACATCTTCACATCATTAGTCAGGTTTACATGCCACCAAGTTGTTTACCTTCTGTTTGGAGTTTTAAAAATAAACTCGCCTGCAACTTCAAACTGTACACGAGCGGCTTCCCGCTTTGGAAAAAGTAACAAACACTGCTGTTTCTGGAGAAGCCATCATTTTTATTTCATAATGCCTTCCAGTCAAGATAAACTTTCATGCTCCTTGCTGATCAATTCTGAGTCCGGGATTCATTTACCAGCTTGACAATCAGAATTATGATTCTTTTTTTTTTTTTACTGCAGAATATCTTCTAAGGCATGTTGTATGTTCTGTTTTGTGTTGTTTTTAGTTTGTATAGACTTTTAGCTTGTATTTTCTATTCTTTATTATTTTAGCAGATGCACTGATCGGTCAGCACTTTTAATTTCGTTGTGCATGTGACAATGACAATAAAGATCTATCTAGTTTGAACTACTGCCGGGCATTAAATTAGCATCTTGAGATTTGCCTTCAAATGTAAAGTGGATAAAATATATTTATTATTATTATTATTATTATTATTATACACCCTTCCCCCATGTCGCCTTTTTTTTTCCCCCCTGTGCTCCTCTTGTGACCACCATCAGTCTGGGGATGGCGGTATTGGTGGCAGGAATAACATTCCCTTTTATCTCATTTATGGCCATCTAGCTCGTTGCCGCTGCTCATATGAAAACTCTGCTGATGTTCCGGCAGATAGCGTCTAAAACCAAGAGCAATATTCTCTCAAGATGGCCAAAGATTGGGCAGCTGTGTTCTCTGTTCGCAGATCAATCTTCCAGCTCATAAAGTGAAATAAGTCTGCCAGCAATTTCCCCTCCGTGATTGCAAGGTGGCATCTAACGAGGGTGCAGTCCAATTTGCGAGGTCGACCGGACCTCCTCATACCTGACTCGACTCTAAAAAATGTTTCCTCCAAACCCAATCCGGAATAGCAATCGCCTTTGTAAGTCCTTTGAGCTGGCCGAGACTCTTTCTCCTCTATCTTGTTCGGCTCACAAGAAATTGTTAATGAAGCGTAAATCCCTCCGGAAAGCGACACTCCCGTAAAACAGCTAATTGGTTTGAGACCCGGACTCCAGAACGGGGGAATCGAGCTCTTCTTCCATTTCTAATGACCATCTAAAGGAAAGCTGTAATTTGACCCCACTGGTGAGAAGTCAGATCACGGCCGTCTTTCTTTGTTGCTTCCGGAAACAAAAGGTCTGACTGAGGATCGGCCGAGTCCATGGGAAGAGTCTGGCGGCTGCGTCACTCTTCTTTCAGAAAGAAGATCAGAGTGGTTTATTTACTTCACTGCCCCATTTTACTTGCAGACTTTACTGTGTGTGTGTTTGTGTGTGTGCTGGCGGTTTTGTTTTATTATTCCGCGATATGATCTTATCCTGAATTCAGTCAACGCTATCAATGGATGGCGTTTTTTGTTTTTTTGCTTCTTCAGTATTTTAAGAAGATACTTCTCTTTGGTTTGTTTGTGTTGTGACTCGGCCCTGGATGGATGGATGGATGGATGGATGGATGGATGGATGGATGGATGGAAGGACGGATGGATGGAAGGACGGATGGATGGAAGGACGGATGGATGGAAGGACGGATGGATGGAAGGACGGATGGATGGATGGACGGATGGACGGACAGATGGATGGACGGACAGATGGATGGATGGACGAATGGATGGATGGAAGGACGGATGGATGGAAGGATGGATGGATGGAAGGACGGATAGAGGGATGGACGGATGGCTGGAATGCTGGATGGCTGGAATGCTGGATGGCTGGATGGATGGATGGATGGATGGATGGATGGATGGATGGATGGATGGAATTGCTGACTAATTGTTTGAATGCTATCATTTGATCATTTCATACTAATGGATCCATAAAATATCGGAATTAGAAAGTACTTTGGGCTGAAATATCAGTATCATATGGAAAATAAAAAAGGTTGCATCAGGACAGCTTTTATTAGAGATTTATCCCCGTTTTGTGGGTCAAACAAAAAATCATAATTTGAGTTTCGAGCTTCTCGACGTAACAATTTCAACGATAAGTTCATTGAAAAATCTTAAAATACCGCTTCAAACATTTCTTCTACCATAAGTGTAAATCTCGCACTTGCCTTTAAATTCTCCTAAAATCCACTCCACGTGTGTAAAAATACTTTTCCGCCTCATTTAAAATGCGCAATGTCAGCTTTTGTCCCGTACAATTTATGCAGCATCGCTAATGATATTTTGAATCCCACCTCGGACGAACAAAAAGTTCCTTAATGGCGCCGCTCGGAGGTGATTAGCACGGTGGCATTAAGCGGCGGCTCGGCACACAGCTCCCGCCGAGCCGGGGCCTCTGCGGCCGCCATCAATACTCCATTAAATCCATTTAGCGCTGCGCTTCCTATTCTCTTTAGCAGTAAAGATCACGCCTGCGGGCAGTGACAGCGGCGGCGGCGGCGGCGGCGGCCATATTTCCTGTTAAAGGTGCACGCTGGCCACTGCATTTGTGGAGTTAATGAGGCTCTAAGTTGCTGTCTGACAGCTTCTTGGCTCCGAGTGTTTCAAGCGCCGATCATCGTTTGTCACATCTCCTTTCAAGTTTATCACATATTTTATAAACTCCCAGCGGTGTTTTAATTCGTCTCCGAGATCTTTTTTATTCTAAGTGCTCCTTTCCACGCACGGCGGAGCGTATTGATAGGCTAGTCGAGCGGCGGGTGGCGTGTGCGTTCGCTTGAAATGAATTTACAATCTTTAGATTTCCAGCAATCTGCCCGTCGATGACTGTTTCTTGGCAACTGCTTGTTTTCGGTGTGTCTGACATTCTGAGGTCGTTGGTGTAGCAAAGTAGGAAACCCAATAAGATAAAAAAACAACAACAATGTGGCGGGGAAAAAAAATAACATCCGAAGTCCCTCAATGGCGTCGAGACCGAAACTGAAAGAGAATTTAATGCTCGTTCAATTTGGTATGAAAGGATGATACGTTGCTTTTTAATTTACATTTTTAGTGCACGACATGGACCAAAATGTTCCCCACTGGGTGGAGGTGAACTCTGAATAAAATAAGTAGTTGGATTTCTCCTTTTGCAGCAATTATAGCTTCTGATCTTCCAGAAGACTTTCAGTGACTCATCAAGATACAAGCCATCGGATGAGTATTTTTTTTTTTGGTGGGGGGGGGGCGTGGGGGGGTGACTTGCAAGCAGTCTTGGCAGTGAATTCAGCATCATACTTGACAATTCTTCAAAAAACGGCTTCAAGCTGTTTCTCGCTTCTTTCAGTTGTGCTGTCAAACTAGACGTCAACCAAAGAGAATTACAGACAAGCCCGTAGCTTAACGTTTTCATCTGCTAGCTAAATGCAAACCGAGCCCTGACGCATGTAGACAGCACTAACACTCGTATATTCTTTATCTTCTACAAAGAACGACTAATATTACTGCCAAACTGAGAGCATGTGATGTCTGTGTGCAGTGTCGTCCTATACTGCCCCCAAGTGGCCATTTAAAATTCCTTTTAATTTGATTCAATGATGTCATCACTGGTGCTTAAATGGGGTGAAGAGATGAATGGCGTTTCCCTTGTCTTCAACGGGAAACGACGATTTGGGTGTTTCGAGTTACGAGCGAGCTCGCGGAACAAATTAAACTTGTATTTCAAGGCAGCACTAAGCCGTCGTTAAAATATATTTTCAAAAGATCAAGTGTCCCCATTCACATGACGACCGCCACACCGGATCGTGATAAAGACTCCGCCTCCGGGAAAGGCTTCATAGCGATGCTCTGGAAAACTTACGAACGCGCCTGATGTCGAGCGATATCGTTGAAATGGCTGGAGGTGGAGGCGGGGCTTTCTGTCCTCGCTGTCATCTCCTCGCCATC